>NC_064283.1:21180114-21347628 GCF_019186545.1 Solanum stenotomum
GACTATTGTATAGAGGGCAATAGTCTACTTGGTTCATCCACCTAATAAATTTGTATTTGTTACATAATGTATGTAGACACATTTGGGTGTAGTGTACATAGCTTAGGAAATATGTAGGGATATTATAGAATATATTCTTGATCTTTTCCTATTTAGTTTCCTTAATTAAAGCTCAATGTATTTGTATATATTCATCTTACGTAACCGAATAATACACAAGTTATTGTCCAAACATTAGCTATTACATTGTATCAGAGCCATGGTAGATCTGTTTTGCTGGTGTTAATCGGAATATTTGTCGGAGGCACTTCTGGGCATTTGCGAGTTGGGTTTAAATGGCCACCTTCTACCTAGGGTGGATTGTCTTTCCAGATTAGCAGAAATTCAAATTGTTTTCTATGGTCGGTGAGGAAGAAAGGGAGCCTCACGCACCGGTAATAGATTTTCCGGTGATCTACTGAGGTGGCACGTGTGGGCGCGTTCATTGTCAGAAATAGATCTGATTGCTTTTTCGGGTTTATCTCAGCATTTTCAATTAGGACTTGATAATATCTGGTTCGAACAATCTCGATTTGTGAGAGCTTTGTTGGTTGTAGACTTGGTTCAGGTTCTTTATTTTCCATCAGTTGATTTTCTCTGTTATTTGGCTGCTTGATAACATTGGTTGGAAGCTTCTGCTTCGTCTTTGATTGTTTGTTAAGAGTTGGGTGTCAACTTTTTTCTCCTTGTCAACTCCTCAATCTTGTTTTCACATTGAATTTATCAAGTGGGTGGACTAGTGTGCTTTCAAATTTCATAGTTAAGCAAAGTGATTATTTTTTCTTGGTCCGGGTTCAATCTGTTGGTTATTGAGTTGCTGGTGGTCCAACTTGATTCATTTAAAGATATTAATATCATTTAGTTGGAGAATGACTCAAACAATTAATCTTGTCAAATATTATCATGCCCCGAAGCTATCCCAGGGCGTAAACACGGGACCTAGGATCACGAGTGACTCCAAACTAACCCTGTTGGCATATCATAAGCATACTTAAAGATTTTCAACATAAAAGTCATATTGTGCAGAAGCTAGAACCATATCAGAAGATGAAATGATGGGGAATACCCATTCTAAGTCTGAATCTATATAACTGAGTTTAATGACAATGGAAATATCAAGCTCAACTAAAACTGAATCTAAACTATGTCTGAATAAGCCTCTAACTGACTAGAGATGCTGAGACATGTCCCAGCTAACTCTAGCAAAACTGAAACTAAAAGACTGAAAATGAAAAGATAACATGTCACTCGTCCTCAAAGAATGAGGACTCACCACTAATGCTGCTGAACTGGAGATCGGGAACCGATCTATACGTGATCTGAATACTGAGGACCTGAACCTACATTATGAGAAGATGTAGCGCAGAGTATGTGTCAGTACTTGAAAGGTACTGAGCATGCATGATAAAATAAAGCTGAATAAAACATATAACTGAACAAGGCGATTAAAGTAGTGATATAAATTGAACATGATAAATATGCTAAACATGCGGAATATGAACTAACTGAATGTAGTGACCAAGTTTATAATATACTAAAACTAAAGACTGAATTGTAACTGATAACCTGGCCAATACACTAGAATTTGATTGTGGGAGATACTAATTACTGACATAAAACAAGATGAGCTAAATGTGGAGTCTGATGTATACGCCCCATCGAGAGGACCTAATATACCTTGCCAAGGGTATAGAGGCATGACTGGCGTGATCACTAAGTATAATGCCCACAGAGGAGGCTTAACCTACGGGGGCACGTAGTTCTTGGACTATGAGGGTGACTGACCCTAGTCCAACTCGGTATTAAGTCTACTCCCAATTGAATGTATAATACTACAACATCACTAAAATAACTGGATAGCTCAAATACTAACATGCTAACTAAAAATGCAGCATTAATGTACTGACAGAATAGAAGTTGACCACAAGGCCATATCTGTGGGAGGCTGTCTTTCATCCCCCCTGAATAAGTAAGACCCCACTTTTTCGAATTAAAAAAAGAGAGGGGCAAAGCGCATGTATATCTGTATAAACTGACCTAGCAAGTGTAATTCATGAACTAAACTAATCTACACCTCTAGGGTTCTGAATATCACGCAAGGAACGAAGCAACAATATGGAAATCTGATTTGGATCATTCTAACAGCTAATATCCAACAATTTCTAACATTCAAGAAAACCCTAGGTCTAGATAATATGAAGGGAATCAAGAATTAGACTGAATTTTAGGGACCTAATGGGTGAAAGGAACCCACTAGTGAAATCCTACATACTTGGTGACGAATTTCACGGAGAAATCTTTCGATTTCAGGGCTGAAACTAACGAGAACTTGCTGCGTTCTTGGAAGGGTTTGGGTCGCCTCTTTTCTCCTCTCTTCATTCTAAGTTTAAGAATTTTGGAGAATGAATTGACTTGGGTAAGTTCTAGTTAAGTTACTTGGCTAAACCTGACCAAAACTACATAGTTTAGGGGTTAAACGACGTAGTTTAGAGGTCCAACACATAGGGAAAAGACCAAACGACCCCTGACTTAAAAGTTGTCGGGGGTTACTGACGGACCAGACCGACGGACCGTGGATGGTCCGACGGTCCATTTTGGTTGGCTGTAGAATGGTGACTGGGAGCTGGAAACTGGGGGGGTCCGAACCACGGACCTGGACCACAGACTGTGGTCCCATCTACGGTCCGTGAGTCCTACCGTTGGTCGAGTCTTGATGAATTTCTCTTGGGGTTCTGGGATGGGGTTGCAGGTGGTCAATCCACAGACCCCACCTATGGTCCGTGGGTGGCGACGGTGGATTGCACTTTCAACTTCTGAAAATCTGTTGTTAGGTCTGTTTTCGGATATGGGGTGTTATAAATATTGTCATCATTTAGTTGGAAAGTGACTCAAATAACTAATCTTGTCATTACATCTGGTCAATCATCTGATCAAACAATTTTGGTTTCTATGGGGAAGTTTAATAAGTTCTTGAAGTATCAGAATCAATAAATGAATCTATTTCAGAAATCAACTATTGTTATCATTTAGTTGGAAAATGACTAAAATAGCTGATCTTTTCATTACATCTGGTCAATCATCTTATCAAACAATTTTGGTTTCTATGGAGAAGTTTAATAAGTTCTTGAAGTAACATAAATCAATAAATGAATCTATTCCAGTTAATACAGAGTCAAGTAAAACATGTATTGTCTCCTCTTCAAATAAGTGGGTTATTGGTACGGGTACCACTGATCATATGACCGGTAATCCTAATGTATTTTTTAGCTTTCAATCACACAAAATACTTTCTCCCGTTAAGGTAGTTGATAGTTCAACTTGTAACATTGTCGGATCTGGGATTGTTAAACCAACCTCTTCTATGACTTTGTCATCTATATTGAGTTTACCAAAATTAGACTTTAATTTGATATCTGTCAGCAGACTTACTAAAGACCTCAATTGTTATATCTCATTCTTTCCCGATCATTGTCTGTTTCTTGATCTTACAACAAATCAAGTTATTGGTAAAGGACATATATATGATGATATTTACATACTTGATGAATATGGGTCTCAATTTGTTGCATGTTCCATTGTCTTGTCTCCATTTGAAACATATTGTCGATTAGGACATCCTTCTTTACCTATGTTGGAGAAAATTTGTCCTCGATTTTAGAATATCTCTTCATTGGAATGTGAGTCATGTCGATTTGCAAAACAACACTACTTCTCAGTAGGTCCTTAAGTTAATTAGCAGGCTGACTCAGCTTTTGAATTAGTTCACTCTGATGTTTGGGGACCATGTCTAATTGTTTCCAAAACTGGACACGGGTATGTTGTCACTTTTGTGGATTATTTCTCTCGAATGACTTAGATTTATTTTATGAAGAGCCGTTCTGAAGTGTTCACTCATTTTTGTGCCTTCTATGCTGAAATCAAAAGTATGTTCAATGCTTTTGTACGAATTTTAAGAAGTGACAATGCTAAAGATTACATGTCAAAATTGTTTCAATCATACATGAGACGATACAATCTTCTTCATCAGTCTTCATGTATTGATACATCTTCTCAAAATGAAGTTGCTGAGAGGAAGAATAGGCATCTACTTGAGACAGCTCAGACACTATTGTTCCAAATGAAAGTTTCTAAACATTATTGGGCAGATGCAGTTTCTACAACATCTTTTCTGATCAATCACATGTCATCTTATGTGCTTGTTGGTAATGTACCATATAGTATTCTTTTTCCATATAAGTCATTATTTTCTATGGAACCTAAGGTGTTTGGAAGTACATGTGACGTTCGAGATGTTCGGCCATCTGTTACTAAGTTGAATCCTAAAGTAGTAAAGTGTTTTTTTTGGTCTACTCTCGTTTCCAGATGGTGATCGACGTTACTCTATTGAACTTGGAAAATACTTGGAAGATGAATGGTTAGCGTATCAAGTTATTCGTTCTTCGATAGTACCATCAAATGATATTTTGATCTATCTTTCGGTCTTTCTATTGAGAACCAATCATGTATTGTCCCTTCATTACCTGCTTCATATGTGATAGCAAGACTGTCTATTGTTCAAGTTTACTCGAGAAGGCAAGATACTAATGCTACATATCCTGCACCAGTTCCTTCTGTAACACCCCAAAAATTTCTAAGCTAAGACCCGATTTTTTTTCCATATAAGGTCTTATCGGGCTATTCTTAAATTTCTCATATATCTAAAGTTAAATTCGATAGTGTGGGAATGATTTTGGATATCAATTAAGGTCACTAAAAACTCCTAGCACAAAGTTGAGTTGAAAGTTTCCTTACCGATTATGTTTTGGTGTAGGATTCTACTTGGGTCAACTTCAAATGATCATATCTCTTAGAATATAAAGAGTTACGTGAACCTATCAAATTAAAGGTATTTGAATCTTTTTCCCAACGCCACCAATTTCGCAATAATCTGAGTTTTGAGTAAAAAGTTATGACCATTTTAGTAACCTGATACAATGCAGTGACAAATTAGCCCACGAGAAAGCATTAAAAATGAGTGTTTTTGTCTGTTTACCTCTAAAAGAACTCTAAACGAATTTCTTGACTAATTAAAGGCTCAAAACAATCAGATTTTCATCTCTTAATCCTACAATTCTCTTCTCTCTCAAAACCCTTAGGCAAAACCCTCAGAAAATATCAAAGTAGAAGACTCCATTCAAGATTATTCAAGGTAAGTTTTTCTCCAAGAATTCCATTCTTTCTATTCAAATTCCTCTATACAATTATGAATCACTAATGAAAATCATAATTCTTGGTCATAGAGATTTCAAGAAACTAATTTAAGAATCTCAAGAGACGTTTTCTTGATTTTTCTCCTTCAATCTAGGGTTTCAAGGCTTCTAATCAAGTTCTTCTTCAAGATTATTCAAGAACCTTGTTCTTACAGGTATGTAAGTCCATCATAGTGTTGAAATAGTTCATCCTAACGCTCTACATCTACTTTCAAATCAGTAAAAGAGTAATCTAGGTTTCTACCCCTAAATTTGAGTATTCTTGAGATGAGTTTATTTTGAGTTCTTGAGTTCTGGATTCTTTTTGAAATTCTATTCCTAATTATTGAATTGTCATATGTTATGCATTAAGATGCTTGAGTTGATTCGTTCATGTCTATATTTCAGCATGAACCCTATGAATTGAGTATTTTTGAGATAAGTAGCATCGTTGAGCTCTGAGTTTTTGAGTTTTGAGTACTGAGTTTCCATATTGCTATTAAGATCCCTGAGTTGAGTCATTCATGTCCATAATTCCGCATGAACCCTATGAATTGAGTTATAAATCTTGAGAAGCTTTTTAAAGTCAAAACTTGAGTTTTAAACTGTGTTTTTGAGGAAGTAATATGGGTTTTGAGAAAGAGCTTCTAAAAGTATGCAATCGAGTATGCCATCAATGTTTTAGCAGTATGGTATCTAGTTATGCCATCAATGATTATGCAGTATGACTTACCGAGTCTTCAATGATCATCATATATCATATCATATATTACTATAAGTGGGAACAAAAAAAGTTAAAAGTTGAATTACGATTTTACCCCTATAATAAATTAAAAATTATAAAAGCATTTAATTATTTAATTTAAATGTTAAACTGTATCATTTTAATAAAAATGTTAATGACTTTTGCACTTCCTTAGATTAATTCCTAATTAAAATATCTAATTTAATAATATTTATCATCTATAATCTATATGTATATTTAATTTAATTATCATCAACATCATATTATATATATATATATATATATATATATTTTAAAAGTGGAAAGCACCAAATTGCAAAATTGGATAACCATTTTACCCCTACATTAAATTATTTTTTTATAAAAAACTAATTAAATATTAAATATTTCTAAAAAAATTAAATGACCATTTTTCATTTATTAAATTAACATTGTTGCTCTAATAACTTATGCTTAGAAACTAAATTATCACGCAATCAATAATGTTTCAATGAAAAAAAAAAATAACAGATCTTTTTTGGAATTCCAAAGGTTATTTTGAAATTTACATGCAATTTAAGATGGTTCATGTATTAACAAAAAGTCACGTTATCCAAGAAAAAATGTTAATATTCTTAGGCATTTATATCATGATTAATTTGCACTTATCTAACTTTTGATTATACATATTCTTTTATAATTTTTCGATTATCCTCACATTTGTCATCTGTCGGATCGAGTGCCTCGGTTCCTCAGTTTTGCAACAATTGTTTATTCTGATGAGGCAGACGACTAGAGTGTCCCAGCTATCACGAAGGCATCCCCAGTTCTTATGACCATGCTTCATAAGTACTTATGTGCTGCTAGATCGATATTGTTAAAATTTCTTAGTTTATATTCTCTTTTTATTGGTATAGGTGTAGTTGGTGTTCGTACTGCGTAGCCTTATTTTTGTGTCTACAGAAGGGATATCAATTTTTTGCTTTTCAAACGCTATATTTTACACTAGGTTTCAAAGAGGATACAACAATACTGTCGAGGTCACCAGGTTTACCAACAAGTTTGCGCCTCTTGCCACTCAATACTGTCTCTAATTTCATATCGTGATCTTGTTGGGGTCGCATACACCAAGGCCATGGCAGCAGAAATTGAGGTGGTTGATGGGCTTAATGACGAAGGTGCATGGGAAGCTGAGTGATCGTTTCCCTTGCGTCGGCCCTCAGCCTTATGCAAATGAAGCAGCTGCAAGGTTTGCGAATGGAGGCCGGGCCTATCCTCCTCATCTAAGTCTAATTACTAAGGTACTGATTATCTTCTAAAGTTTGACAAACATATGATTAATGTCCTCTTCGTGATACAATTAGTAGATGTGAACTTTTACAATTAATTTGAAGTTTACATTGATTGCGATAGAATACTTTCATTCAAAATGAATTTGTTGTATATAATTTGTATACATAAAGTCTATTGTTAGCTAATTTGTATATACATTTAGTACATGTATATATACCATTGTAATTGATTAAAGTATAATTCGACAATGATAAATTACCTTCATTCAAAAGGATTAACATATGCATAACCAAGTTATAATTATGTATACTTAAACAAAGCATTTTTTACTTTTTTTTTTAGAGAACAAAGGTGAATGATCTTTAAGAAGGATATGTTTTATTTAGTTCATAATTTCCTTCTTTGAATGTAAAATAAAGGGTCATGCATCAAAATATAAGATCATGATTCTTTACTAATATACTTGTGTGATGTAATTTGTAAAAAAAATAAATTAATTATAATTTACTTGATCTTTTATATGATTAAATTATTGTACTATGTTAATTGATAGTAAAAGTTATTTAATTTGTTCTTAAGATTTTATTAATGACTTATTTATGTTTATTTTTTGTAAGGGGTATGTAATATAGAATATATAAAACTACATTTATTATCAATTTTTTTTGAAAGGATGTAACAAGAATGAAACACGATGAATAATTTGAAATGGAGAAAGTAACGTATAATTAAATTATTAATAACTTCTTTAATTCATGGTAGATATCATATATATATATATATATACCAGAATTCCCTTTTAATTTATTTATTTACAAAATTAGCCTTTCCTTTCATGAAAGTTGCGACTCTATAAAAAGTTGCGACTCTAATAAAAAGTTGCGACTTTAATGAAGAATTGTGACTTTTATGAAAAGTTGTGACTTTTATGAAGAGTTGCGACTTTTATGAAAGGTTGTGATCTTTTCGGGTTGCAACTTTTCCAAATAGTTGTAACCTTTCTGATAAGGCACAATAAACACTTGTTCACACTAACCTTTATTGTCTATAAATAGAGGGACTTCCTCTCATTTTAGCACGACGAAAATTCTGAACCTCCTCTTCTTCTTCTTTTTCACAATTAAATATTTGTATACTTTGCTCTTGTTGAGTGGCTCAGTGACACTATTGCTTATGTTACAGATCCTGGTATGTACTTTTACAATCATTAATTAACCAGAATTCCCTTTTAATTTATTTATTTACAAAATTAGCCTTCCCTTTCATGAAAAGTTGCGACTCTAATGAAAAGTTGCGACTCTAATGAAAAGTTGCTACTTTAATGAAGAGTTGTGACTTTTATGAAGAGTTGCGACTTTTATGAAAGGTTGTGTCTAGGGGTGTACAAAATCGAACCGAAAACCGAACCAAACCATAAACCGAGTCAAACCGCAAAAAAAAACCCGATTAGTGATTTGGTTTGACTTGGTTTGGTATTGAGAAAAAAATTCGACTATATTCGGGTTGGTTTGGTTTTAACTAAAAAAAATCAACCCGAGACCAAACCAACCCGACATTATATATGTAATTTTAAAATTTTATTTTATATATAAAAATATTTACTTTGATATAATTTTAAAATATTTCTTATACTATTTCATAGTTTTTATCTTTTACTATATTATTTCAAGTTTAAAACTTAGAATTCGGAATGTTCCAATAAAGATTATAGTTCATAGATATTGATAATTATAATAAAACTTAAATCAAAATAAAATTAATACTAATGCAAAAAAAAAAAAAATCAATTCAACACTAAGAATGAAAATAATATTGAATATTTGTTCTTTAGTTTTACATTGGTTTAGACAATTAAAATATATAATCTAATTTTAATTTTCCTTAAATATTTAGTAATGTAACTAATACTTATTAAACTTATTTAGCATGATTTAGTAAATTTTAAATTATGATCATTTTCATTATGACTTTGCAATATTTATTTTATATGATGATTTCATTATTATTTTTTATTGAATATTTTAGTGTCATCAGTACTCATTTCATATTTTGTGTTATTTTTTTAAAAAATACCTTAGATAATTTTATTTTGGTTGGACTAAAGAAATATTTGGAGCATAAGTTAATTATATGTTTGTATGCAAACTTTACCGAAAAAATACAAAAGTTTGAAAAAATCCGAGGTTTATTAGTTTGGTTTGATTTATAAATTTAAAATTCGACACAATGGTTTGGTTTGGTATTTGAAAAATTCGAACCAACCCGAAGTTGAAAAACCTGAAAAATCTGAATTTTATTAGTTTGGTTTGGTTACAAATTTAAAATTTTTACACAAATGGTTTGGTTTGATATTTGTAAAACCCGAACAACCCGGTCATGTACACCCCTAGTTGTGACCTCTTCGGGTTGCAACTTTTCCAAATAGTTGTAACCTTTCTTATAAGGCACAATAAACATTTGTTCACACTAACCTTTGTTGTCTATAAATAGAGGGATTTCCTCTCATTTAAGCACAACAAAAATTCTGAACCTCATCCTCCTCTTCTTCTTCTTCTCCTTCTCCTTCTCCTTCTCCTTCTCCTTCTCCTTTTCCTCCTCCTCCTCCTCCTCCTTCTCATTCTCATTCTCATTCTTCTTCTCCTTCTCCTTCTTCACAATTAAATATTTGTATATTTTACTCATGTTGAGTGACTTACTGACACTATTGCTTATGTTACAGATCCTGGTATGTACTTTTACAATCATTAATTTATAATTTATGCTTATGTTATTAAGGCTAAATGATATGATGTAATAATTTTCATTTTCCTTTACATTATTAATGTTTGTTACTACGTAATCTTGTATGTAAGATAATATAGTGTTTTAGTTTTAATTTCTGATAGGTTTTAAGTATTATTTTATAAATTCCGTGATATTAGGGTAATTTTACTAGTAATGATATAAATGTTTATCCTTATTTATTTATTTATTTATTTATCCTTTTGTCTCATTTTGAGAAAGAAAAATTCAATGTATCCACTTTTGATACCGTTTCATATTTTAAGTTGTCACTCCGTTGATGCTATGTTTCTGTATTCTAAGCTCATTTTTGAAAAAAAATTAACTTGGTAGGATTCAATACTTGATATGATCCCTTAATAATAAATAAAAATTAATATTGATTATTAATTGTAGCCTTCATTTTATTTTAATTAACTCTAAGAAGTAACTATCAAATTCTTTTCATTTTTCATCTTTCTTCTTTTCTCTGAACTTTGTCTTGCATGTAATTAACATATGATATAAGAATATACATATATTAATTTGTGTTTACAATTGTAGTATTTTAATGTACTAAATCTTATCATCTTTTATTTCATTTGGAGAAGAGATACTTTGCTGTTATATTTTAATTTGTTATTGGTATCCAAGAGTAGATTCCAACTATTTGAACTATTTTTGAAAATGAACGATATTCATGTAATTTAATTATAAAACCATTTTTAATACAATGATAATTTAAAACAATTTATGTCAATTTAGATGGGTACACGTGCAACGCACGTGTCCAGAAACTAGTATCACAATATGATTTTGATATATTTTTGAGAAAGAGTTTTCAAATATGAATTGAGTAAGAGTATAAGGGAACTATGTATTTCCAAGGGTATCAATTTTTATATTGGTAAATGAGAAACTTTGATATATAAATGAGTTATGAGTTCAAAGATATTTCAAGAGTTGTTACCTCTTTTAAGAGGATAGTTTGAGCAATTATCTCAAACCAGAGGAAGAGTATGTTTTTTTAAATATGAGCATGATTATATATTATTGGGAGTAGTATTGATCACCGATATGGGGATGAGTTTAGGCAACTCACATTTCTCATAAACCATGTATGCCAACATGGGTACATGATCATACTTTTTAGATAAATCCTAAGTGCCTTCGGGCAGAGCTTAGTGGAACCACTTAGTTAAGGTGTCCTATATCCCAGCAAGGTATAGGACAATTCTGGCAGCGTGAGTGAGACGTTGTATCATCACGTAGCTCATAGTGATGGTTGTCGGTTAGAGAATTTTCCAAATAGAGTTAAAAGTGTATTTTTATTATATCACTTAATATGTTGAGTTCAGAGATGAGTAGGTATTTTGTAAAGTTTTAATGATTTCACTTCTTTATTTCTTTACATTCAGTTGAGTATATATCTATATCTACTACAGTCCTTTCATTTAGTTATTTGTTATTCATTTATATTACATGCTCGTACATTCAATGTAATGATGTCATTCAACCTGCATCTTTAATGATGCAGATACAAGTTCTTAGGATCCTCAACAAGAGTCTGTTGAGATCATTTTGTCAGCTTTTGAGTAAGGCCTCCTTGCTTCCGGAGGACTCCAGTTTTTATGAGTTATTACTAGTAGTTCTATTGAGGAGTCATGGGTCTTGCCCCAACACTCATCCTTTTATACATTAGAGGCTTCATAGATAGACAATTTTGGAGAGTCTTTCAGTTTTCAAATGTTTTATACTCAGTATATTCAGAGAGTTTTGAGATTTATTACATTTTGATATAACATTTCTTTGAGTTTGATGCTTGTGTATGCATGAGTTAGTCTTCCGCTTGTAGTCAGCCAGTATGAGGGTTCGCTTGGGGGCCAACAATGGTTCTCAAGTGCCGGCCACGTCCAAGGTGTAGACTCGGGTCATGTCAAACCTTCATCATCAGATTTTCAACTACTGGATCCTCCAGAAAATCTTGACCTCCTTATTTATCTTTTCAAGGATACAAGGACTTGCAAATCCACTTATTCTATTTTTATTATTTCCTATGATCACTTATCCTTTACATCCATATTTTTTATTCCTTCCCTAGACTCAATCTGTGTACCCAAAGCAATGAATGAGGCTTAGAATCATCATGGATTATCTAATGCCTTGCTTGAGGAAATACAAGCCTTAGAAAAATCACATATGAGATTCAGTGGATTTTCCCACCGAAAAGAAATCAGTGGAATGTAAATGGGTATTCATAAATAAAGTTAATCCAGATAGTTCGGTGGCAAGACTTAAGGCCAGACTTGTGTCTAAAGGATATGCTCAGACTTATGGGGTGTATTATTCAGACACTTTTTCTTCGATTGCCAAACTTACTTCTGTCTGCTTGTTCATTTCTCTAGTTGCTTCCGAGAATCGGCCTTTACATCAGACTGAAATAAAAAATGTATTTCTTCATTGTGGTCTTCAAGAGAAAGTGTATATGGAGCAACCACCTGGTTTTGTTGCTTAGGGGGAGTATGGAAAAGTATGTCATTTGAAGAAGTCCTTTTATGGATAGAAACAAAGCCCCTGAGCTTGATTTGGAAAGTTCAGTGGTGTAGTTAAGGATTTTGGACTGAAAATGAGCAAATGTGATCACTCAGTCTTCTATCGGCAATTAGCAACTGAAACTATCTTCCTTGTTATATATCATCACTGGAAGTGATTATGTTGGGATCTCTTCCCTCAAATCTTTCATACACACTAGGTTTTATACAAAGGACTTGGGCCAGATGAAATACTTTTTGGGAATAGAAGTGAATAGAAACAAGAAGGAAATTTTTCTGCTTAAGAGAAAGAATATTCTTGACCTACTTGTAGACACTGGAAAGTTAGCAGCCATACCCTGCAGTACTCCAATGGTTCCTAACGTGCATTTTATGAAAGATGATGTCGATCCTTTTGATGATCCAGAGTTATATAGAATGTTAGTTGGAAAGTTAAACTACCTTATTGTCACACCCCGAGCCTACACCCTAGGCAGGACTGGTACTCAAAGACCATTGCTGGCCCTAAACGAACCCTTGGCCTGACTTACTTAACTTAGCGGAAGACAATATTCAAATCTATAATGATTAATGAACTTAACTGAACTGATTAATAAAATAACTGAGAATGTTTTAAAGATTAAACGTTCAACTTGGCCAAAAGTGGCAACCCAAGTCTTTAATATAATAATGATAATTCAAAGACTACTGAACTACTAACTATCTATGAAGCCTCTAAAACAAAGAGGGATGTTGGGACAGGACCCCCGATCATCCTAACATCTGAAAGACTAGAAAGCAAATAACAGAGTCCTCCAAAATGCAAGGAGGCTCACCAACAGACTCTGAATGCTCAAGTTGGATCAACGAGGCGCTGGATGTTGATTCTGGTTACCTGCATCTGCATCATAATAAGATGCAGGCCAACTGGCAACAGTACATTTAATGTACGAGTATGCGAGTTGGAATGCTAACAAACATAGGCTCGAAAGAGATTATGGAAGAAACACCTACCTAACTCTTCTCAACTCATGGATATATATATATATATAACTTATAAAACAACTGAAAACAATCTTAGTTCGTTAAAGATAAAGCAATAACAAACTTCACTTTACTCATTTAGAAAGTAATATAACTTCTGTGAGAGATTCTCTAACCGACAACCATCACTATGAGCCTAAGTGATGGTAGAACGTTTTACCTCACGTTGCCAAGGACCGTCCTATACCTTGCCATCGTCATAGAACCTGATCTACTAAGTGGATCCACTAGTTTGTGCTAAAAAGCACTAAAGAATCATCTAAAAAGTATGATCCTTTTTCTGCTCATGATGCATGGTTTATGGGGGCTTGAGTTAATATGAACTCGCGTCCCCATATCGGTGCTCAATACTACTCCCAAAATATACTTAGCTAATATGTTTTTAAAACAACTTCTTCTCTGGTTTGAGATAATTGCTCAAACTTAGCTTAAAAATCTCTCTTGGAATCAATGTTCCCTTTTGCTGTTCAAAACTCTTTTGAAAATCTCAGTTTCCTCTCATCTTAAATGTGAAAACATTTACTCTTGGAAATACTTAGTTCCCATATATCATTTTAAAGAAAATGAACTTTGCTCTTACTCTTTACTAAACTTCAAAACTTAAGTCTTAAAACAAAGTTAAAACGTTTGTTAAAGACTTTTGAAAACTTGAAATGAACTTCTCTTACTTGACTCTTGACTTCTCTTGACTTTGATCTTAACTGCTCTTGACTTGACTCTTAACTAATCCTTAAATTGAATTATGGATTCAAGGATTATGATTGGTGTTTGGAAAGATCTCATGTTGTTTAGGAATGATTTTCGATAGCTCAACATGAGTAAAGTTCACGAAATCACTGTCTTGGAACAAGTCTACGATGCGGAGATTTTGATAAATAAAAGGACGCGAAATTAAATTTGAGACAGAGGATTCCACGTCCTAACCGCGACGCGGAGCAACTTTTCACCTTGAAGGAACAGGTCCGCGACGAGGACCTGGAACCTGTTCCGTGTCCGACTTTTTCCTTCTTCGTTTTCCAGCCCCAATTCGCCTAAACTCGACTATTGTTCTCAAATTCATTTTAGATTCAGATACCCAGTATATGTACTCAAGAACCTAACTCAAAACAACTCCAAAACTCAACGTAAAGATCTCAGAAACTCCTCAATTCATCCTAATTCAAGAACGACATTCAAATCCAAGAATATCTATCAAGAACATCAACTTTCAAACTCTTTTAGGATGAATTTCACTGAAATAAACATGCTTGGCATGTGGGTGAACGAACCCAACGCTATGAAAGACTCACATACCTTGTAAGGTAAATTCCTTGGCGAATCCACAACCAAAATCGATCGTTCTTGGCGAATCTTGCTTTTCCTCTTCTCCTTTCTCTTGCGTTCTTTCTCCAAAAGCCCTAACTCTATTTCTCAAAAGTGTAAACTGAACTAAATCAGTTTTGACCCCAACTATTTTATTAAAAATGGATTTAATTAATTGGGTAAGGAAAATACCAAACTACCCTTCAAAAATCCGGATTGGGCATTTCCTTATTCAAACAGCCCAACTTCCAAAGGGCATAACTCACTCATACGAACTCGGAATCGCATAAACATAGCGGTATTGGAAAGATAATTCCAAGAGTTTTCCAACCATATCTGGAACTACACCTAACTCATCCTGAGATGGGAGTTATGGTCGTTTGAAGTTGACCAAAAACTCACTTTAAATTAAAATTTTCCAGATTTCCTTATACTTTCCAAAAATAACTATTACCAGATTTTAAACTTCTTTCTAGTTGCAAGATGTTACAATATCTCCCTCTTGGGAACATTCGTCCTCCAATGAGATTTACTCTTACTAAGCTAAGGGTGGTAACATCAAGTTCAAACATCCCAAAAGCAATTTCAAACAAAGAACATGCTCACTTATAATTTAGATAGTACTAAGAAGAAAATTAGTACCTTGGTCTGCATTTTCTCCGGTTTCAAAGAGAAGTGGATATATCTTCTTCATATCCTCTTCAGCTTCCCAAGTAGTTTCCTCAACAAATTGGTTCCTCCAAAGGACTTTGACTGACGCCACCTCTTTTGTTCTCAACTTGCGAACTTAGCGATCTAGAATCTAAACCGGAGTCTCCTCATAAGATAAGCTATCCTTGATCTCAATATTTTCAGTTGCTATGATCAGTGAAGGACCNAAGAAGAAAATTAGTACCTTGGTCTGCATTTTCTCCGATTTCAAAGAGAAGTGGATATATCTTCTTCATATCCTCTTCAGCTTCCCAAGTAGCTTCTTCAACAAATTGGTTCCTCCAAAGGACTTTGACTGACGCCACCTCTTTGGTTCTCAACTTGCGAACTTAGCGATCTAGAATCTAAACCGGAGTCTCCTCATTAGATAAGCTATCCTTGATCTCAATATTTTCAGTTGCTATGATCAGTGAAGGACCGCCCATGTACTTCTTGGCGAATCCGCAACCAAAATCGATCGTTCTTGGCGAATCTTGCTTTTCCGCTTCTCCTTTCTCTTGCGTTCTTTCTCCAAAAGCTCTAACTCTATTTCTCAAAAGTGTAAAATGAACTAACTCAGTTTGGACCCCAACTATTTTATTAAAAACGGATTTAATTAATTGGGTAAGGAAAAGACCAAACTACCCTTCAAAAATCCGGATTGGGCATTTCCTTATTCGAACAGCCCAACTTCCAAAGGGCATAACTCACTCATACGAACTCGGAATCGCGTAAACTTAGCGGAGTTGGTAAGATAATTCCAAGAGCTTTCCAACCATATCTGGAACTACACCTAAATTATTCTGAGCTAGGAGTTATGGTTGTTTGAAGTTGACCAAAAACTCACTTTTACTTACTTAAAATTTTCCAGATTTTAAACTTCCTTCTAGTTGTTTCCAGTTGCGAGATGTTACACTTAGTGTGACTCATCTTGATATTGCTTTTACAGTAAGTGTTTTCTGTCAGTTCAGGTATGCACCTACCATCAAACATTGGACAACTTTGGAACAAATTCTATGTTACTTGAAAGGAGCTCCTGAACTTGGCATATTATATATCAATCACAATCATACACATATTGAGTGTTTTGCATATGTCGATTGGGCAGGATACAAAATTGATAGAAGATCTACTAAAGGCTATTATGTCTTTTGTTGGACGGAACTTGGTATCATGGAAGGGTAAGAAGCAATGTGTTGTATCTAGATCTAGTGCAAAATATAAATACAGAGCTATGTCATAGTCTATGTGTGAAATTATGTGTATACATCATCTTTTAACTGAAATTGGGTTAAAACATCATATACCAACAAAATTCTGGTGTGATAATCAATGTGCTCTTCATATTGCTTCGAATCCGATGTATCATGAAAGAACTAAACATATTAATGTTGATTGTCATTTCATTCGTGAGAAGATTCAAGAAAGCCTCATTTCTACCGGCTATGTGAAGACAAGAGAGCAACTTGTTGATTTGTTCACAAAAGCATTGAATGAGACTCGAGTTGATCACCTTTGTAACAAGCTGGACATGACTAACATCTATGTTCCACCTTGAGGGGGGGTCTTACGTAATGTATGTAGACACATTTGGTTGTAGTGTATATAGCATAGCAAATATATAGGGATATGATAGAATATATTTGGGTCTTTTCTTATTTAGTTTCCTTTATTAAAGCTCAATGTATTTGTATATATTCATCTTACATAATGGAATAATACACAAGTTATTCTCCACACCCATTCTATTACAATATTATTACTCAAAAAATTAAAGTTCACGGAAAAAGGATTGATAAATAATTATTGACTTGATTGTTCCACCTAATAATTGAACAAACTTTGATATAGGCCTCCCTGTTCTCTCAAAGTATTTCAACATATATTTGAATGTGGTATATATTTATTTTTGTGAGTGTGTGTGAGATTATACAATTCTATCATCATATCTATATCTATATCTATACTACCTTAAAAGCATGAACTCCCAAATTTTAAATGTTAAATTACTATAATACCCCCAATTAAATGTACTCAATTTTATTTATTTATCCATTTAATTAATTATATTATATTAAGACTAGATACCTTTTGACCTTTTCACATTAAAGGGTTGTGACTTTTTCGAAAGGTTGTGACTTTTTGAGGGGTCGTGACATTTTCGATCAGTTCCGGCATTTTTGAAGGGTTGTGATTTTTTCAAATGGTTGTGTCTTTTCCAAAGGGTAGTGCCTTTTCCAATGAGTTATGTCTTTTTCAAAGGGTTGTGACTTTTTTGATGAGCATTGATTTTTTCGAAAGGTTGTGACTTTTCTGATAAGATACCTATTAATACTATTATTTCTTAGCTATAACTAGAGGGGTTTCCTCTCATTTTTAATTTACGATTTTTTAAGTTTTCTGCTCTTCTTCTTCTTCTTAAAAAATCTCAAATGTTATTTGCAACAGTTTATTAAGTTCAAAATTCAACGAAATTCGAGGTACCACATAATAAATAATTGGTGAATATATTGTAGAAAATTATTCATCAATTCACACTCATATTTTCCTCTTACGATTTTCATCACATACATACTTCATTATTGTTTGTATACTTATTGAACATTAATACCCTTTTAATTAACCTACATATTTTATTTAATTAAAAAAAAACTTCTTTACTATGAATAGTGACAACAAATTCAACCTTTATGTTTCTTCAGTCTTAAATCTCAACCATTCACTACTTATAAATTCTTTAGGATATCATTTCTGCAACAATTTGAGATCTTTTACAATTTTCATAAATGATTCAACTGCAATCCATTGATATGGTTCGCCGAAGTTCTTCGCATGGAAATTTAGGTATTATCTTTCCATTAAATAAGAAAAAAAAAAGAACAGAGAAATGTCCTAATAACTGTGAACTTTGTTTCACACAAAAAATTTCTATGCATAGTGAGTGAGAAGTTTCATTTCATTTTCTTGTTTTGTTTCTTCAATTAATTTCTTTTGTGTTATCATTCGAGAGATAATTTAATAATTAGTGTTCACATAAAGAGTGAACAGTGATAAATGAACACATTGAGGATTATATTTTCTAATAAAATTAATAGATCAAGTTGTGATACAGGTAACAATAATTAAAAAAAATAAAAAAAGGCACATGATCTTCTTTGTTTTTCCATTTTTTATTCTTTTACCCTCAAACAAAGGAGTTTCTTCCTATTTTTTAAAATAGTGGGCATGAATGTAGTTCATTGAATTATTTATTTTGATGTTAAGTCCACTATTTAAAAAATAGATTATCACCTTTACTTATAATATGATAATATAGCCATGATAATAAATATTTTTTTGATAGATATGTGAAGTAAAAGTGAACGGAGAAAGTAAAGTGTTGGTGGCAAGAGACTTCAATCAAATGGAACACTAGAGTGAATATAGCATGAACATATATTTTCGTCTTCCTTATTCATTGACTATGAATTGTGTTCCATATATTTTTTCTTTATGTATATTTATATTGAGTGTAAAAAATTTTAAGTATGAATTTCCTGTTATTTTGCATTCATTTTAATCTTAGAAAATGTTATGTCACAAGATACACTCCCTGCTAGCTTTATAAAATTAGATAAGAAAATAGTGATTGACCATAAAATGATCTTAAATCAAATTAAAGAAATTATATAAAATAATACTTTAAATTTTATTCATCTATTAGTTTTTTTTTATAGAAAAAGTTTAACGTTTTATATCACGATACAACTTCTATTATATACTAGATACTAGATACTTTCATTAGACAACAACTATATGATATGTATGCGGCAAAAAAAAAGGAGAAGACTAAAATTCCACAAAGATATGGTAGAAACATAAAGAAATGAAATATTTTACACCATAGGTGATGTTGTTCATATATTAACATTAAATTATGCTTTGAAATATATATATATATATATATATATATAACAAAGAATTGGTCAAGCTAAATATTTGACATACATTATAACAACATTTCACTGTAACAACCTAATTTTTTTTAGAACTCATTTTTTATATTAAACCTAAGCTATTTGCATTAGAAAAATGGACAAAGACCAAACCTGATAAGTTTTTGAATACTCAAAGGACTAAAATTGGTAAGTTTATAGTTAAGGGACTAAAACCGGTAAGTGTATAGTTAAGGGACCAAAGTTGATAAGTTTTTGAATAGTTAAAGGACTAAATCCGTTAAGTGTATAGTTAAGGGATCATTTTAGACCTACTCCTATAGTTAAGGGACTATTTATGTCATTTACTCTACATTATAACAACATTTCACTTTATAACAACCTAATTTTTTTAGAACTAATTTTGATATTATATATATATTTTTTATCTCTACAACGTTCTACTTATAACAATGTTGACATTCACTATAGAAGTACCTTTTCCGTAAAATTACCTCACTATGATAGCTTTACTCAAAAATTAATTGAGTAACAATATTTTCTAAAAAGTATATATTACATATACAGATAAAACATTTGAATATTTATGGTAATTGTTATTAAGGTCATGCACATATTAAATTTCAAGCATCAATATTTAAGATAAAAATTGTACTTAAATGGTGTCCATTATTTATGGTAATAACCTTAAAATAAAAGTCTATTCATGAAATTTTTTATTGATATTTATTTTCTATTTTGTTGGTAAAATTTGCTTACAAATTTGAGTGAAGTAAAAAATAATACTACTAGAGAATGCCACTTTCTCCCATATTTAAACTTTCAATATATTTTGAAATGTTTCAATGATATTTGGTTGTTTTAATCTCAAAAAATAATTAACTCTATGACAATCTGTATTAGGGCCTGTTTGGATTGACTCTTGGCTTATGACTTATAAGCCAAAAGCCATAAGTTTGGATTTCTAACTTATGACTTTTGACTTATTTTTGTTATTTTGGCTTTAAAATAAGTGCTTATAAGCACTTTTTAACTTTATCCAAACACTTAAAAACTGTTTAAAAACTATTTTGGCTTAAAAGCACCTAAAATAAGTCAATCCAAACGGGCACTTAATCATTTAAAATCACTTTTTGTATGTTCTTTCAATTATAATCATTTACTAAAAAACTTAATTTAGTAATATTAATTTCATTTTCATTTTACAATATCGTATACTATATGATATGACACACACGTGCAACACACGTACAATGAAACTAGTATTATTAAAAGTGGAAAGGTCCTAACCTCAAAGTTGGATTACCATTATACCCCTATACTATATTAATATATCTAATTAATTAAATTTTAATAATAATCTATGTATAAAGTTTAATGATAATCAATTAAAATGAAAAGTCACTATAGTTGGCCAAATGCCTGCATGTGCCCATCATTTAGTATACTCTATTAAGTTTTATGGATATTAATATATCCATTGCTTTGTAGATGCTTTCATCTTCCGACTAAAAATTAGCCGAAAAGTTATAACTTGGGTAATGAAGAGTTTTAACATATTGGTGACAGGGCCGTCTTAACCCTAGGCCACTAAAACCATTGTTTGGGGTTCCATATTTTTGTGGGGCTCCATTTTCTAAAAATAATTATTTATATATGTTATTTTTTTTAAAAAAAAACTATATGTACTATGAGTGCTATGATTTTTACTGAATAAAATTGCATATGACATGAATATAAATATGATTTCCGTAAGAAACAATTTGATGAAAATTGATAACAAAATTACAAAGTCCTTGAAGAATCTTTAGAGTTGATTACATTATATATGTAGAGTATATCAAACTATTTTTTCACTTTAAAATAGATTTGAACCAATTGGAGCATATAAAAGTATATATGATAAAAACAAATTTAGGGCCCCTCTTAAGTTTCGCTTTAGGCTGCCAATGTTGTTGAGTCAGCATGATTAGTGAAGGGTGACGAAGAGTCGTATAGTATGTTTAAGAGCCAGTTAATTCTATAAATGTATCTCAACTTTCTTTTACCCAAATTTTCAATGCTTTGGTTTCTTGTCAGCTTCAATATAATTCATATTCTTTAATTTCTTTCTGAATCCATTCAATTTCCCTTAAATTCTTATATAAAGTTTTAGATAAAATTCTCCAGTTTACTTAATTTTCTTTTTTCCTATTTAAGATCGATCATTACCAAAATTTGACATTTCTTCCGTTATAAAAGAGATATTTTGGTGATGTCTTTGGAAAGAGAAGTCGAGATGATGACTATATTAGTTTTCATTTCATCTCGCCTAATGTCTCTCATATTTATGCAAGTTTCTTGTATCTTTTCTCATTATCAATTATATTGTAATTTGGCTCTGAATCTCTCCTCCCCGTCACTTTCCAGACGTAGTTGATATAGATACTATAGCTGATTTTGGCGGATGAGGTGCCACATCCTCTGGATTATATACCATAAGTGATTCTAAAGAAGAGGAAGAATAATGAAGAATGGACAATTAGAAGGAAACTCCAGTTGGAATAGAAAGTCAAAAAGCTCAAATCTGTTGTGTTATCATTATAAGCAGTTTGGCAAGACAGAACACCTAGAATCACTACTACAAATCCTTGGTGATATTCCTTTTGCTCCACCCATTCATGTATCTCATAAGCTTAGTAATTGATTGATGTTTATTTATGCTTAGAAAACTATTGTAACTTGTAATTACATCTTTATTGATCTATTTTTATTTTGTCAGTAGATATGTAAATCAAAATGCAAATACCAAATTTTATCACTTGGTCATTTTTCGTTCATAATATATGTTGGTGTGTTTGCATAATATGCTATGATTTTAATACTTTTTATCTATCTCTGACAGTTTGCTAGAACAAAATTGTATTTGTGAATGTGAGTTATATGGTTTTCACGAGTTGTTTTCTCTATTTCTGTTTGTAAATTCTTATTAGCCACTCTTGATAAACATTTAATAATCGCTTGATTTTCATTCTTTATTCTTTTTCCATGAACGTATGGAAGAAAAATATTCTCTTCTTTTCCAGTTTTCATGTCTTGGCATTTTTCTTTTATACATTTGAGGATGTTATCATCAGATTGATGCTTCAATTTTTCCTTTATACATCTCTAAGCATTATTTTCTTTATTTTTTTCTCTATAATTTCGTGTAACTCATGGTACACATATTCTAACTTTATGTATTTCATTTTAAATTGAGTGTACCAATTAACATGTGATACACGTGCAGTGCACGTATCCAGAAACTAGTTTAAAAAAGGCATAATACATAAATTGGACCCTAAACTTGGCTTCGAATTTTAAGTATGACCTCTAACTTTCAAAGTGCACAAGTAGGCACTTCAACTATCTAATTCTTAAACAAAAAAACACGCGAATCCAACCTGGCATAACGCGTGATTGAGACGCAATTCAGGCGCGTCAGGGGTATTTTTCGAGGTCCACAATAGTAAAAAAAAAGCGGAAATGACAATTTTACCCTTAATGAATCCCTTTTAAATATATCTTTATTTTTTTCAAATCAAAATCCCATTTTTCTTCTTCTTCTTCCTAATTCTAGTACTCAAGCTTTTTTTTTGTGCACAATTTCTGGTCATTTTTTATGTAATGGCTTCTAATTTTTTTTTCATTGTGTAAAAAGAGCTATAATGAAGATTTCTTGGTCTGCAAATAATTCAGGTATAAAAAAAAGTGAATTTACATTCATGGTGACAGCTTCTCCAAAAATAAACTTTCAAAAAGTAAAAATTAACATAACCAGACTAAATTGAGGAAGAACAACACATAAACATCCAAAAGATAAGAACTTTGACCACAAATCTTCACAATTTTACTTTGATTTGCAAAGAAATTAGGGCTAAGGCTCCGCTGATGTTGAGTGAAAATCGAGCAAATTGGGAAAAGAAAATACGATCCTACCCTTTTGTATTTTAATTTCTTCTTTTTTTAAATTATAAAATACGTGTAATTTTTTAATTACGTGGCAGCCACTGAGTGGCTCAATAAGCCAAGTCGGAGCGTTTGTATATCACACAATTTGGGTGTTGGATTCGCTTGTTTTTTTGTTTAAGAATTGGATAGTTAAAGTGCCTACTTGTGCACTATGAAAGTTAGAGGTCATACTTAAAATTTGAAGCCAAGTTTAGGGTCCAATTAATGTATTATGCCTTTAAAGAAAGTAGGAACAAATATTTTTATTGAAAAAATGTTGTAAAACTAATTTCTTAGCACTTGAATAAGCAAATATTCAAATATTTCATGTCCTGCATGGATGTAAATTACTAGGAAAAATTACATAACCCAGTAATATCTATTAGTGAATTACTAAATATAGCTATAATTTAAACTAATTATCATTCCCCACTAATGCTTCATCCGGATGGCTACTAATAAGTGGGCCCCATGCACTTTATTTCTATAACCAAAGTTGTGTATTCTCTCTCCCACTGCACTTTATTTGTATAAATAACTAAAACTATCTATTCTCTCTACGAGAGTTTATTTCTTTTATTTTAGACATCTAATCAATCTCTGTCATCCCTCACACTTTCTGATTTTTCTCCTAATTTCACATAACGTTATCCATTTTTTAAATTTCACAGATTTCTTGTGTTCTTATATTACTATTTTATTGCTTGATCACCATTAGAATAAATCTATTGTCTACTTTTGAACTCGGGAGAGGAATAGAGGGATAAAATGTGGAATACAAGGAGCATGATCTTTTTAGAATTGATTTGTGTCTAGGATAGGGATATACTTAGGTGTTATGCTTGGTTACGAAACAACGTGATAGCTTTGATGCTCACCAGTTGATTCAATGTATTCCATTCAACGATGTAGTTAGACTGTCAACTATGGTAGGTGACTAGAGATCGAAATATCATAATCGTAATGTTAAGCTTGTAAATTAGTAGTTTGATAACCATATGAGATCCATGTGAAGCATGAATTCTTAGTTATATTACAGCCTTAGAATTGTCCTAAACTATTGTTAACATTCATCTTAAAGTTGAATCATTGTTAGTTAGTATACACCTTTCATTCTTGCATTCATAGTATTCTAATATTAAACAACTCTTGTGGCTCACTTGCATAAATAATTAAAATCAGTATAATTAGGTAAATAGTTAATCGACAAGTCATTTTGGTTCGATAATATGACTCTTTTAGAGCCACTATATTACTTGTACGACCACGTACACTTTCATGTACATTTGGGAGCAACAAGTTTTTAGCGCCGCTGCTGGGAACTTAGAAGTTAATTATTCTTCTAGGTTATACTTTTTCTTTTTATATACTTAAGTTTTTTTTATATTTATTTATTGTGTACAAATATTTTATTTTTTTCCTTTGAATATTTTGGTACTCTTATTGATATGGACAATTGAGATAAATGGTTGTTGGAAGATGGGTTTCCTTGTTACTATTGTGGAGGAGCCCACTTGGATATGGAGTGTCATACTATTCAAAAGAGAGGGTTGTGTTCACCTACCAAATCCTTTGATTGGATTAGATGTTGTATATGTGGTGGTCGAGATGGTCATTGGAATGGTTTTCTAAATCTTTTTCTCCTCCCCCGAAACTCTGTTATGATTCATAACCTAAATTTCTCTAGTCCACAAAAAAAATGATATTCCTCCCATAAGGACCAAGAAGTGACATCTATTACTTGGTTCCTTTATCTTTATATACCACCACCCCTTGAGTGCAACAGAAAAATTGATGCCAAGCTAGAGTGAAATTCATAAGTTCAAAGTGGAGAGAAATGGGTGATGACTTGAGTCGTACCGCAACGCTAAATCAGACGCTTATTGGGAGGCAAACCCAATTTGTAATGTAGATTTTTATTTTTAATTTTTGTGTCATTTTTTTGTTGTTTTTGTAAATTAGGGAAAGTCTGAGTACCCAAAATTTGAAGCAAAGCAACACATTTGAACTGAAGTGTGGGGTGCATACGACCTTTGATGAAAATTGAGAGAACATACTACTAGCTAGGCCTAGAGGCCTTAGGTAGTTTCTTATTTCACTCTTCGCTTATGTATTGAATTGTTGCACAGGGACAGTGCCACGTTTTAAGTGTGAGGTGTGAGAATGAATTCCTAGTTTTAATTATTTTGTAGAGTCTTTTTTTTAGGATGAGTTCCACAACTTTTGTTTTTGATTCTTTTTTCAAGGATAGTCCCTTTGAACCGGACATATTTTTTATATTTTTTTAGGAGAGTCGTAATAGTAGTGACTTGTCCCAATGATGGATGGATGATGAACATATTAAGGGAAAAATAATCGTTGGTTTGTAGGAGTGAAAATCCGACCATTGGAACCTTGAAGACCCGCTTGGAAGTTAGCTAGATGTCATGGGAAGTTCATGCTTGATCATGTAGATTAAAAAAGTAACTCTTGAGAAACACATAGGTTCTTTAATTGGACTCTAGAAAGAAAGAAATTGGGCTTAATTGTGTGAATTCACTCAATGTGTTGGTGTATGAGCATGCAATAATTATGTTTCTTTATGTGTATCATGGTGCCATGTGTGGTGAGTGTTTGATTGGTTTCTTGCATAGAATAGCATCTAGAACTTGCCCCGTGTGTATGTAAAAAATTGACTTGCATAAATTTGTTGAACATGATTTAGACATTTCCTTGTATGGCCCGTTCAATTCTAGTTTGTGCTTCCTTGACATTATCTCTGGTGAAGCCCATTGAGCCTTGTAACCTATTTCTTTGTTAGCCGCACTATGAACCTAATCCATTGTTTTGATAACCAATCTCAATTTGATCCTAATAAAGTTCCTTAATGCACTTGGTGGTGAAAAAAGGTTGAATAAAAAGAAGAGTGACTTAAAAGGGAGAAAATGAGTGTAGTGAAGGAGAGATTTGATGAAAAGAGCATAGGAATAAATTTGCAACGTGCTGCCTGCATTTGAAAAACAGGGGGAATGATATATTGAAACAAGTATAGTGATGTGCTAGCTAGTGGTTGATTACCTAAGGGCGGAAATTAACGGATGAAGAGGGAATTTCTATAGGTGTGAGCAAAGGAGAGAAAGTGAGGCTAAGAGAGGAAAAATGGTAAAGTGATGTGTTGCGAAACAAGTCCATTAGAGATGAAAGTATCTATATCAAAGCCGACATTACAACCAAAGAAAGTCTTGTTGATTCCATGAGTAGAATGCAATGTCAATGTCAATATATACTAAGGGCAAGCGTATGACATGTTGTGATATATGTTGAAACATCAGTTGCGAGAGTGAGTTCTTAATTCTTCAAAATTGTCCCAATAAAGTTGTATGATTGTGAAAATAAAAATGCAATGAAAGAAGGACTTTACCAATATAGTGAGGGCACTAATGACACATTCTTGGTTTTATTGTTGTTTTCTTTGTTCATGCATGATCACATTGGCCTGGTAAGTGTGCAAGTAGTCTGTTATTGAGGTTATGGTGTATCTTATAGAGGAAATTAGTGTTAAGCAAAGCCATGTGTTATTGCATGGGAGGAGAACTACGGAAACATGATTAAAGGAGTTTGGCTAATGCAATTGTGGGTGGACAAGTCCTTAGGTTCTAATGGTGAAGTTCTAGCATAAATGGGTAGGAAGTTATTCGAGGACGAATAAATGTTTGAAGTGTGGGGTGGTAATCTTGGGCATATTTATATGCTCATTTACTATATTTTGCTTGCATGCAACTTTAGTTTTAAAATCATTCTTTACTCTATTGGTTGTGTTTTGATGAGTATTGTGATAATTGTGCACTAAGACATGTGATTAGATATTGCAGGGAATTGATGCAAGAATCAAGTAAATAGAAACTGAAGCAAGGGAGGAAAGCTTGGAAACAAATTAGAGGAGTGCATGAAAGAAAATGATCAAGAGAAATCTAGGTTGTGGCACACTGGTGGTGCGTCGCTCCAGGCCTTAAACTACGGGTTCCAGGTCTGGCCCACTGGTGGCATGCCGTGCTAGGATCCAAACTGATGAAGTCTAGGTCTGGTTCTTGTTGGGAAAAGCAAGCACAAAGTAAATGTGCACGACAGGGCGATAGCGGAAAAAGCCCAAGTCAAAACTTTCCCTTCTATTTGAACCAAGAGAAGACAAAATAATGCAAGTACAAACTGTTTGGGCAGCAGACAAATCAATCAAGCAAGAAAAATAAATCAACACACGAGACGCCAAATTTAGTGTGGAAAACCTCTTCGGTGTGAAGAGTAAAAACCACAAGGCCAAAGCTCCACTATAATCAACAAGAGGTACAAAAGTGTTCTCCAAAATGGTCACCAACAAGGTGCCAAATAATGAGCAACAGAACTACAAGATAGCACCAAAAGCTAGAAAAATAAAAGAAGCTGAAATACCCAAACCCGCAGCTACTGTTCACAAGCTAAAATCTGAATCTATAGTACACCAAATCACCCTCTCTCAGTTCCTAATCAAAGATCAAGTTGAAAGGAACAAGTTGTCCAAAATTCAGCTCAACCGGATAAGAAACAAAGCGGGAATCGCAATTTGAAATTGGCTGCTAGGGCTTGTGCGAAAATTCGCACTCTCTCAGTTTTTCTCTCTATATGGCTGCTCTCCAACTCTTGTGATATTTTTCAAATATGACCTAAAAGAAAGTCTTAAATGTGCACCATAATATTGGGCTTATGGGTAAAAGTGGGCTAGTCAAATTTGGGCTAAATTTATCCACAAAGGAAAGGAAGGAAGATCCAAGACCTTGGACTTTTATTTATCCAGATAGGAAGGGAAAAAGGCCCAAAACCCAACAATTCTCCCCCTACTGACTATGTGGAGGAAACCGTCATCCCGGCGATCATGAAACATTCTTCAAACTTCCGTCTTGGAAAAGCTTTAGTCATCATGTAGGAACCATTATCATTGGTATGGATCTTTTCAAGTTCAAGCAACTTAGAATCCAACACATCTCGAATCCAATGATACCTCACATCAATGTGTTTAGACCGACCATGAAATGTAGAATTCTTGCCAAGATGAATAGCACTTTGACTGTCGCAATAAAGCACATACCTCTCTTGAGCACAATCAAGTTCCCTAACAAATCTCTTCATCCAGATCAATTCTTTGCAAGCTTCAACAACTGCAATAAGCTCAGCCTCTGCAGTAGATAAAGCAACACATTTTTGCAACCTAAATTGCCAATAGACACAGCTCCCCCTGCAAAAGTAAACAAGTAGCCTGAAGTAGACTTACGAGTATCAACATCACCGGCCATGTTTGAATCAGTATAACCACAAAGAATAACACAAACTCAGACTAGATGTGTCACAAATATATCTCATAATCCACTTTATAGCATTCCAATGCTCTCTTCCCGGATTAGAAAAAAAACGGCTAACAATACCAACAACATGAGCAATATCTGGTCTTGTACACACCATTGCATACATCAAACCACCAATAACTGAAGCATAAGGAAATTTCTTCATATCTTGATGCTCACCATCACTGGAAGGACAATGCTTAGTACTCAACTTGAAGTGCATAACTAAAGGTGTACTGACAACCTTAGCCTTGTCCTTGTTAAATCTACAAAGTACTTTCTGAATGTACTTCTCTTGTGACAACCATAATTTCTTGGCATCTCTATCACAGACAATCTGCATGCCAAGAATATGCCTTGCTGGTCTCAAGTCTTTCATAGCAAAAGACTTATTCAACTCTTGCTTTAACCTTTTAGTCCTGCAAACATTATGACCAACAACAAGCATGTCATCAACATAAAGAAAAACGATAATAAAGTCACCATCAGAGAATTTTTGCACAAAAACACAATGGTATGAAGAAGTCTTCTTGAAGCCCTGCTGACTCATAAAAGACCCAAACTTCCTGTACCATTGCCTGGGAGCTTGATTTAAATCATACAAGCTCTTCTTCAATTTGCAAACATAATTCTCTTTTCTCTTGATGTAACATCCGGCAATTTTGGAATAGCTATGAAGAAGCTTAGAATTGGAAATAGTTATTTTTGGAAAGAATTTAAAATCTGGAAATTTTAGTTAAGTATGGGAAAAAAAGTGAGTTTTGGGCCACCTTTTAGCAGTCATAACTCCTAGCTCAGGATGAGTTAGGTGTATTTCCAGTTATGTTTGGAAATATCATGGAGTGATCTTTCCAACGCCACCGAGTTTGCACGATTCCGAGTTCGTATGAGTGAGTTATGCCTTTGGAAGTTGGGCTGTTAGCAGGGCAGTTTAGTCCGAAATTTGTAAGGGTATTTTGGTCTTTTCCCTAACCAATTCTTTTGGTTATATTAGGGATTTATACTGATTTTTAGATCAGTATTTCCCCTTTTAAAAGAGTGAGAGTGAGGTTTTGTGAGTGAAGAGGAGAAGAAGAGGAGAAAGAGAAGAAGAAGAAACAAGAATTCGTCAAGATCGTCGTGGATTTCATCGGGGGTGATCCCTATTAAGGTATGTGAGTTCATAGTGTTGGGTTGGCTCTTTTCCCCACACGCCAAACTCGTTTAATTTCGAGAAAAGATTGATTATGTTTGTTGAAGTTGTTGGTTGTATTTGTTGGAGTTGTTGGTTGTGATTGTGTTGAAGTTCCTTGTTGTTTTGGGACATGTTTCCGGTTGTGTTTGTGAGTTGAAATCTATTGTACGTTGAGGGGTTTATGATTCTAAGTGTTTGGGGCTGGATCCATTGAATTTAAGGAGGTTTAGAGCTGGACAAAGGAGGAAGAAAAGTCGAGTTTTTGGGGAAAAGGGGCGGCGCGTCGCGCCTGCCAGCGCACCTCAAAAGGGACTCTGAAGTCCAGCCCTTGGGGCGGCGCGCCTAGCAGAGCGCTAGCTGCCCTTCTGAGCTCTCAGAGCGCCAAGGACGCCAACTTTTCCCATCCATTCCCCACTTTTTCATACATGTTCCTTGGTAATGTACCTATGTTTTATAGTTGTTTTCAACACTCTAAGGTACATCTAGACATTCCGAACTCATCCATAAACATGTGATCATATACCTTGAATCCATAATCCAATTCAAGGCGAGTTAGGATCAAAGTCAAGTGAAGTTAGAAGTCAAGTGAAGTTAGAGCCAAGCTTAGACGTGAAGAAGTAAGTCAAAGCAAGTCTTCAAAGTTTTCAAGAGTCTTCATTGAACGTTTTAACTTCATTTTAAGGCTCAAGTTTCAAGTTGAGTAAAGAGCATAGAGTTTCAAGTGGAGTAAAGAGCATAGAGTTTCAAGTTGAGTAAAAAGCATAGAGTTTCAAGTTAAGTAAAGAGTATAGAGTTTCAAGTTAAGCCAAGAGTAAGAGTCAAGTGCATTTCTCAAAAGTTATTAGGGAACTAAGTATTCCCAAAGAAGTTTATAAATGTTTTCACATTTAAGATGAGAAGAAACTGAGATTTTCAAAAGAGTTTTGAGCAGTTTGAGCACCATCTCTTTTTGAGAAAAGATGAGTTTTGCGAAAGAGTTTATAAAACATGATTAGTATGACAAATCGAGTATGTCATCAATGTTTAAACAGTATGGTCTCTAGATATACCATCAATGTTTAAGCAGTATGAATATCCCGAGTCATCAATGATCATATTAAAATATAGTTTTGAGATGTTCTTTTCAGAAAGAGTTTTCAAGAGCCTTTGGGCTAAGTTTTGAGTAATTATCTCAACTAAAGCAAGATGTGTTTAAAACACTAATGAGCTAAAGTATTTTTTTGGAAGTAGTCTTGAGTACCGAATTGGGGACACGAGTTCATATTAACTCAACTCTCCATAAGAACCATGTAGCCAAACATGGGATTTGACGGGTCATACTTTTTAGATGATCACGTAAAGTTAAGCTAGTGGATCCATTAAGTTAAAGCGTCCTATATGACAGCAAAGTATATGACAGTTCTGGCAGCGTGGACAAGACGCTGTATCACCACTTAGACATGTAGTGGTGGCTGTCGGTTAGAGAACTCCCACAGTAGAAATTGCATGGTTCCTTTAGGGGTTCTGCTTAGTATGGATGGGGGTATGGGACTTTATTCATGCATTGCACAAGTAGACTTTGAGAGGAAGAATGGTATTTTCATGATATTATAAATATGATTTTTTGACGTCATGTTTTAAATAGTTTTGCAAGTTTTATATATATTGCATGTGTCTCATTTCTTTATACTGAGTTCAGTTATTCATGAGTTGAACAGAGCCAAGGTAAGTTCTCGTTTGTATCCCTTTCAAGCTTAAGTTGTTGTTTAGCTGTCTAGCTCGCATACTCATACATTCCATGTACTGATGCTAGTTGGCCTGCATCTTATGATGATGCAAACGCAGGTACCCAGGATCAGCATCCAGCACGCCGTTGATCCAGTTGAGCACTCCAGAGCCAGGGGTGAGCCTCTTTGTATTTCAGAGGACTCGGTTATTTTGTTCTCTTAGTTTTGCTTTATTAGGATGTTGTGGGGTCTGTCCCAACATCCATCTCAGTGTTATAGAGGCTTCATAGATAGTCAGTCAGTTAGTTTTGAGTCTCTCATCTTTGTATATATGTAAATATTCTATTTTGAGACTCGAGTTACCTTTTTGGCCAGATTTTATCAGTTAAGTTGTCTTATGACCTTTCATTGCATGAAGTTATTCTGTTGAGTTAGGTTTCCGCTGAGTTAAGAAAGCCAGGCCAAGGGTTCGCTTGGGGGCCAACAATGGTCTTCGAGTGCCGGCCACGTCCAGGGTATAGGCTCGGGGAGTGACACTTGACTTCAAAGCCTTCCGGCTACTCCATATAAATTTCTTCATCCAAGTCACCATGGAGAAAAGCAGTTTTAACATCCATTTGTTCAACCTCCAAGTCCAGACTTGCAACGAAGCCTAGAACCACAAGGATGGATGACATTTTCACAACTGGAGAGAATATCTCATCAAAATCAATTCCCTTTTTCTGGTTAAAACTCGTTACAACTAATCTAGCCTTGTACCGTGGAATTGGGTTACCATCTTCATGTTTCACCCGAAAAACCCACCTGTTTTTCAAAGCTTTTCGATCTTTAGGTAACATAGCCAAATCAAAGGTATGATTATTATGTATAGACTTCATTTCATCCTCCAAGCATCAAACCACATTTTTTTCTTCACTTTCTATTGCCTCATCAATACTTTCTGGTTTTCCCCTGTCAGTCAAGAGTACATACTCATTGGGAGAATAACGAGATGAAGGTATTTTCTCTCAGTAAATCTTCTGAGAGAACTCTCGGGAGCATCAATAATAGTTGGTTGCTGACCAACCACATCGTCTTGCACTAGAGCATCAACGGCATACTGGTCATTCTGAGTATGATCACCATCTTCAATATCAACTTGATTTTCATCATCTTGAAGATTTTCACCCGGTGGAATAGTCAAAGGCACTAGATCAACATCAACTAGGTTGTCACTACTCTCAGAATCAACTTTGTCAAGATCTTCAATTGTTTGGTCTTCAAAGAACAGAACATCACGACTTCTAACAAGTTTCTTCTCAACTGGATCAAAGAAACGATAGCCGAATTCATCTTGTTCATAACCAACAAAGATACATTGCCTAGTTTTAATATCCAACTTTGACCTCTCATTCTTAAGAACATGCATAAAGGCTTTACACCCAAAAACTTTAAAATGATCATAAGAAACATTCTTTCTAGACCAAATTCTGTCAAGAACATCACCATTCAAAGCAACAGTAGGAGATAAATTGATAACATAGGCAGCAGTATTAAGTGCTTCTGCCCAAAAGAAATCTGGCAGCTTAGCATCTGAAAGCATACATCTAACCCTCTCAACAAGAGTTCTGTTCATCCTCTCCGCTAAACCATTTAGTTGAAGAGTCTTCAGAGGAGTTTTCTGATGCCGAATACCCTTCTCTCTGCAATATCTATTAAAAGGACCAATATACTCACTACCATTATCAGAACGGATGCATTTCAATTTCTTCCCTATCTGTCTCTCAACCAAGGCCTAAAAACTCTTGAACACATCAAGGACCTGATCCTTGGACTACAAGAGAATACCTAGAGTTTGCGCGAATGATCGTCAATAAAAGTCACAAAGTAAAGTGCACCACCATGAGACTTTACCTTAAAAGAACCACACAAATTAGAATCTACCAACTCCAGAAAATCAAGCTTTCTTGAAGGCGGATAACTCTGAAAGGAAACTCTTTTATGTTTACCAGCTAGGCAATGAACACACTTGTTCAACTTTTCTTGTTTCACTCCAGAAAGCAAATTCTTCTTAGCCAAATTTTCCATCCCCTTCTCGCTAATATGACTCAGTCTTCTATGACATAACAATGATGAAATATCATTCTCCACCACATTTACTTAGCCTCTGAGAATGGAGCCCTGAAAAAATGTACATGTTAGACAACTTGTCACCACGGGCTACCACCATCGAACCTCTTGTAAGCTTCCACTAACTAGCACCAAGGGTATTAACATAACCCTTATCATCAAGGTATCCAACAAAAATCAAATTCAAGCGAACATCTGGAGCATGCTTGACATTATTGAGAACTAGTTTGGAACAATTATTACTTTCCAAACAAACAGTCCCAATACCAAGAACTGCAACCTCATGATTATTGCTTATTTTCAACATCCCAAACTTACCTAGAGTATAAGAAGAAAATAATTCCTTCCTGGGTGAGACATGAGAAGTAGCACCAGAATCCACAAACTAGCTAGACTCATCGTAAATAAGATTGACGACATTATCATCACAAGAAACAACAAAGTCATCGTTAGCAACAACCGAAAAACGATTTTCATTACCGCCTTCTTTGTTTTGTTATTTCATATATCTCTTGTACTTGAAACAATATTTCTTGTGTAACACCCCGTATTCGAATCAGGCCAAAATTTCAGATATTGAGAAGTTGCAGGTGCAACTTACGGTCACCATCCACGGACCATAGGTCAGACCACGGCCCATGCTGGTGGTCCGTGATTCACCACTGCAACCCCTCCCCAAACCAGCTCAGAAAATTGACTAAGTCCCGACTCACGGACAGACCCACGGTCCGTAGATCAGACCACGGTCCGTGGATCGAGACTTCCCTTACCCAGCCTCTGACTCAAACTACGGTCGACCAGCATGGACCGTCATTCGATGCACTGTCCGTAGGTCTGACCGTAAGTGAGGGTCAGAAGTCAGTTAGATTAAAATTATGGTTGGGTCAACTTCAGATGGTCATAACTCTTAGCACAAAATGCATTATGTGTATCATGACCTATGGTTAGATAGATAATTGAATTATCTTTCCAACGCCACCAAGTTTGCTAAATTCTGACCTCCAAATAAAATGTTATGCTCGTTTTAGTGAAACCTTGTCGGGCAGACTCGACCTACGGATCCAATCTATGGACTGTCGATTGAATGACGGCCCGTCAGTCCAATTCGTCGATCACTCTGACAGCAGTTAAGTCAGGGGTCTTTTGATCTTTTCCTATTTCGTTTAACCCCTAAGATACATCGTTTAAACCCTAAATCATGAGGTTTTAGTCAGTTTAAGCCTAGAAACATAACTAGAACTTACCATAGTCAAAATTATTAATCAAAACTTAGAAAATTAGAATCAAGGTAGGAGAAAAAGGTCAAGTACCCTAGTTTAAGAATGCAACGAGGTTTCTTCAGTTCCAGCCCCGAAATCAAAAGATTTCTCTGTGGAATTCGTCACCAGGTATGTGGGATTTCACTAGTGGGTTCCTTTCACCCATTAGGTCCCTAGAATTCAGTCAGATTTTTGATTCCATGACTATGAACAGACCTAGGGTTTCTAGAATTTCAACAGATCATCATGAATTAGTTATTTAAATGTTCCAAATCAGATTATCATGTTATTGCTCAGTTTATTGCATGAATTTCAGAACCCTAGTTATGTATTTGTTTAGTTCTTGAATTACACATGCTAGGTGAGATATTTCAGTATTCAGTTATACATGCCTCAGTTTATGAATGCATCATTATCAGATTATTTGTTACATTCTCAGTTTGCATGTTCAGTTCGAGCTATCCAGTGTTTACAGAAATTCAGTTATAACCAGTTAACTACTTAATTCATTGGGAGTAGCATAATACCGAGTTGGACTAAGGTTCAACGTACCCATATAGTCCCAGAACTACGAGCCACGTAGGTGTAAGTCCCCTCTGTGGGCAACATCAGTTTAGTGATCACGCCAGCATGCCTCTATATCTCTGGCAGGGTATATTGGGTCCTCTCGATGGGGCGTATAGATCGGACTCCACATTTTGCTCATGTGGTTTTATGTCGGTTATTAATAGCTCCCACAGTTCAGTCAGACTCTATTGCATTGACCATATTTTAGTACAGTCAGTATTCAGTCTCAGCATGTTATAAATTTGGTCATTGCATCAGTTAGCTCATTATTCAGTATTTTCAGTATCTATATCATGTTCAGATTATTTCATTGCTTTATTGCTTTGTTCAGTTATATGTTATTTCAGCTTTACTCTATCCTGCATGCTCAGTACCTTTCAAGTACTGACACATACGTGCACCACATCTTCTCATGATGTAGGTTCAGGTTCTCAGCATCCAAATCACATTTAGATCGGTTCCCAATCTTCAGTTCAGCAGCATCGGTGGTGAGTCCTCATTCTTCGAGGACTAGTGACATGTTTATCTTTATCGCTTTTAGTCTTTAGTTTCAGTTTTGCTAGATCTAGTTGGGGCATGTCCCAACATTTTTAGTCAGTTTAGAGGCTAATTTCAGACATAATTAGATTCAGCTTAGTATTTTGAGTTTGATAATTCTTTTGTATTAAACTCTCAGATTTGATATATTCAGTTATAGTGTATGGGTATTCCTCATCTTTTCGGTTTATTTATGATTTAGCTTCCGTATCAGTTTATTATTTTTAGTATGCTCATGATCATGCCAGCAGGGTTAGCTTGGGATCACTTGTGGTCCTAGGTCCCGTGTCCGCGTCTCGGGGATAGCTCGGTGCGTGACAAACTTGGTATCAGAGCACTAGGTTTAAGTGTCCTAGGATGTCTGAAATGCAGCACTAGGTAGAGTCCTTTTCATGGGTGTGTAGTGCGCACCACATCTAATGAGAGGGAGGCTACAAAGTGTTTTGAGGAAAAATCTTCATTTTCGTGTTACTCTTATTTTGCGTATGGTATGATCTAATTCCATTCTGACTCGACGTTCTACGTTTTAGTGATCATGCCTCCTCGTAGAGCTTATGCCAGGAACGCAAATGCAACTCCTCCAGTTCCAGATCAAGAAGTGTCGAATGCTGAATTTAGGAATGTCATTCAGTTGTTGGCTCAGAGTGTCGCTAACCAGAACAATTAGCGGGTTCAAGCTCCTGTGAATGCAAATGGTGGATCAGCAGCTGCAAGGGTCCGTGACTTTGTTAGAATTAATCCAGAGTTCTTAGGATCGCAGACTGGTAAAGATCCCCAGAATTTCTTGGATGAGATCAAGAAGATCTTTGAGGTGATGCAGGTCACTGGGAATAATCGGGTTGAGCTAGCATCTTACTAACTTAAGGATGTAGCTCATAGCTGGTATACTCAGTGGAAGGAGAACAGTGGTACAAATGTCGCTCCTATTACTTGGGAATGTTTTAGCGAAACCTTTCTAGATAGGTTTTTCCCATAGAATTGAGAGAAGCAAGGGCCCAGGAATTTATGAACTTAAGGCAGGGTAACATGACTGTCCAAGAGTATGGGCTCAAGTTTAACCAACTCTCCAGGTATGCTCCTCACATGGTTGCTGATTCCAGGGCTCAAATGAATAAGTTTCCGTATGGAGTGTCAGACTTAGTGAAGACAGAGTGTAGAAATGCTATGTTATTAGGAGACATGAACATCTCTAGGCTCATGACTCATGCTCAACAGGTTGAGGATGATAACCTTAGGGAACAAGCTAAGGAGACTAAGAAAGCAAGAACAGGTAACTACGAGTATTCCCAACAGAAATCGGGTGGTGGAAATCGCTCGCAGTTTCAGCAGAAGTCTTCCACTCCAGCACCTTCATCAGCTAGTGTTCCATCCCCCAGGTTCTGTAATGATCAGAAAGGTAGGGCGTCAGGCTTTAAGTCTCAAGGAAGTGTTTTAGGCACAAAAACTTACCCAACTTTCCCGAAATGTAGTAAGAACCATCCGGGCGAGTGCCTTGCAGGTAAGGAAGAATGTTTTGGGTGTGGTCAGTCTGGTCATAGATTGAAGGATTGTCTTTCTAGATAGGGTGAAGGAGGGAATAATGGTAGAGCTCAGTCTACAACTTCAGCAGCACCAGCAGGTCGCCCGACTCAGCTAGGTAACTCATCTGGTATAGGTGGCAGACAATGCCAAAATAGGCTCTATGCTCTTCAGGCTCGTCAGGATCAGGAAGATTCTCCTGATGTAGTCACTGGTACGTTACGAGTATTTGATCTTGATGTTTATGCATTGTTAGATCCAGGGGCTACTTTGTCTTTTGTAACTCCTTACATAGCAGTCCAATTTAGTGTTAGCCCAGAAATTCTCTCAGAACCTTTCTCAATCTATACTCCAGTCGGTGTGTAACGACCCAGAAAATGATAGAGTGAAACTAGAGCCTCACATGTGAGTTTGGAGTCGAGAACTTAATGAAATGATTATATTTGAATTTGACCCAAAAAGTTCTTAAAAATGTGCTTCGGAAGTTACCGGAAACTTGTTTAGCTCTATATAAAAAGATCCGTTTCGTTTTTCGAAAATCCGACTTCATATTCTTGTTTAGGGGGTCAAATTGAGTGGGAAATGGGTCTAACCCAAATTTTAGAGCAACCGTATCAAAATCCGAAATTTCAAAGTGAAGCCTTTTTCGAGGGTCTACTTTGGAGGGTCATATCTCCTAGCACACAAATTATTTGGGTGGCCAATAATATATCCATGGAAAGCCCTTTGAGTTAGCTACCTAACGCACTTCGTTTCATCTCATTCGGAGTTCGGACGAAGAAGTTATGCCCATTTTCGTAAAATCTGTCCGGCAGAAAAAGGCAATTTCCAGTAGCTAATTTTACTGTTCACCCGCCCCATTTTTTTTCTAAGTGTTGGACGAATTTTTTTCCAAAGGGCATATATTATTTCCTAGATACCATTAATTCAATTCCCATCCCTAAAACATTTCCCTCTCTACAATCCTCCATTAAGAAGAAGAAGAACTTGGAGCTAGGGCTTGGATTCAAGGCTTTCTTCATCAATTTTCTTGGGGAATCATAGCAAAGGTATGGTGACCCTTGATCCTTGATTATCTTTCCTTCAAGGAGTCCATTAAAAAGGGTTTCAAAAGTCTTCAAAGAACAAAATTTCTATTTTCTATTCTAGGTATGGGTTCATGGGTAAAATGTTTTCAAAGTCATTATATTGGTGAATTGAAGTTGTATTTATGATTTTAAGATGATTTTATATGAAACTTCTTCAAGAACCCATGATTTCTCTCTATTCCTAGTTTATGCCTTTATGAAGTGGGTTGCTTGATAATGAATGTATATGAATCAAACTTGTTTAAATGTCTTTAGATTGTTGGAGTATGTCATTACCCATGCTTATTTTATGGTGTATTGTTGGTATATGGATGAATTGAGGATTGTGGCCTTATGGGCAAGTTATGGATGAATTCTCTTGTGGTAAGAAAAATGGTTGGGACTTGAGTGTTGTTGATTATGGCTTTGGAGGATGGTAAGTTAGCTTAATCTCATATTATGGATAAAAATTGTTCTTGCTTGGTTTGATCCACTTATGGTGGAGGTGTTTAATTATGAAATGTATTGTGACCATGGCCTTAAAGGCATAGTATGAGAAATTGGAGTGTTATCATGACATTATATGAATGAGAATTCAATGAAGATAATGTGATCATGTTATGAACGTAAAGGTGTTGCTATTGAAAGATTATTTCTCAATTTGACACTCATGAATGTTGATGATAGAATATGAAGGATTCTTCAATATAAAGTATACCTTGAATTGGTAGGGCTTATGCATCATTTTCTTGTATAAATGATTATATTGTTGATTGTTGAATCCTCGGATCGGTAGGCTAGTGGCACCCTTCCACACGAGCTTATAATGAACCTTGGAATCGGTAGGCCTATGGCACCTTTCCATGAAGGTTAATGATGAGACTTGAACCGGTAGGCCCATGGCACCCTTTCAAGAGGAGTTAATGAGCTTTCCTAAATGAACCTTGAAACGGTAGGCTTAAAGCACCCTTTCACGTGTTAATAAATGTAATTTGGAGTTGGTAGGCCAATGGCACCTCTCATATGTGATAATGTCAATGTAACGAACTATTCTATGGGAATGTTGGCTAAGCACCGAGTGGATTTGGTTAGATGGAAACTCCCCCAATAGTTAGGCATGAGTTTCAATGATCGTCTACCTTATCCCATAAACTATGTGCCCGCATAGGTAGCTAGTGGATCCATTAAGCTATATACCGGTCTTCCTTAGGCAAGTAGACCACCTCTTTACGGTGTGGGGACTTATGACACCGGATTCCATGACAAGCTCTCATGGTCTATGTCGGTTAAACGCTTACTTCCCATCATGCGAGATTTCATTATGGTTTCTTGATAGGTTCTACAAAGTGTAGGTAGTAGTATGGGATGCTACCTATACATTGCACGAGTAGGCTTGGAGAGGGTCATAGTGAGTTTCTCTAAATCCTAATGTATGTGATACAATTGTGGCCTAAATGAGGTTATTAAAGAATGTTGGCTCTCAAATGCTTAATATGAGATGCATGCTATACTTGGGTTATATTACGAGTTATTTTCCCTTGTCATGTCTTAATTAATGATATACCTCTTATGTATGAATATGGTGCAAAGGTGAAAGAAAGGAATGATAAGTTACCTTAAGTGACCTTAATGTGGTGCCTTAGTATGGATGGTGGTATGGGACGCCATCCATACATTGCACGAGGTATAGCATAAGGGTTTCTTGAGGTGAAGGTCCAAGGTAAAGGTTTTCATGTTGAAATTGTTTAAAGGTAATATTATGACTTACTTGATGTTTATGCTTGTATTGTATGTCTTTTATGCAACTATTCATGGTACTTCAAAAAGTGGCATAATGCATGGTTTCTAACCAAAATGTCCCTTTTAAAGCATGTTTTGCATGGTCATCATACTTAGTACATTTTGTGTACTAACCCATATTCTTCATATTTTTACTATAAGTGTAGGTTCCGGCAAGTGATCCCTCCTAGCTAGTTTGAAGTGTTGGATTGCTTTCCTCCAAGACTTGGTATGTCCTCATGGATTCGAGGATAAGACTTTTAAGTTCTTTTGTTCATGTAATAGACTTAATAGACTTCTTTTGATTGTAAAGGGCCGTGTCCCTACTTATGTTTTGTGACTGTGTCTAAGATGACCATGTGAGACTTAGACTTCCGCTGTGTGTTTTTAAAGTTGTTTTAATGAAGTTTAAATGTGTGGATGTAAATAAGTTTTTCTTTTATTCCGCACTAGTTTCATCATTAAATGCAATGAATGACTATGTGGCTCGTATAAGACCCCCTTCGGGGTCGAATACGCCATGTTACGACTAGGGGGTACTCTCGGGTCGTGACACGGTGACCCAATTATAGCTAGACGGGTATATAGAAATTGCCCTGTCACAGTCTCTCAGAAAGTCACCTCAGCAGATCTTGTAGAGTTAGAAATGGTAGACTTCGATGTCATTCTAGGCATGGATTGGTTACATTTCTGTTATGCTTCAGTCGATTGTAGAACTAGGATTGTTCGTTTTCAGTTTCCAAACGAATCAATCCTAGAATGGAAGGGTAGTAGCTTAGCGCCTATGGGTCGATTCATTTCTTACCTTAAGGTCAGAAAGATGATCTCTAAGGGTTATCTCTATCATCAAGTTCGGGTTAAGGATTTTTGCTCCGAAACCCCAACTCCTGAGTCAGTTCCAGTGGTTAATGAGTTTCCAGAAGTGTTTCGAGATGATCTTCCCGGAGTTCTTCCCGAAAGGGAAATCGACTTTGGAATTGATCTCCTTCAAGATACCCAGCCTATCTCTATTCCTCCTTATAGAATGGCTCCATCTGAGCTTAAGGAATTGAAAGAGCAGTTGAAAGACCTTTTAGATAAGGGCTTCATCAGACTTAGTATTTCGCCATAGAGTGCACCAGTGTTGTTCATAAAGAAGAAATGTGGTTCTCTCAGAATGTGCATTGACTATAGACAGTTGAACAAGGTCACAATCAAGAATAAGTATCCCATCCCCAGGATTGATGACTTGTTCGACCAACTTCAAGGTGCTAGTTATTTCTCAAAGATAGACCTCAGATCAGGTTATCATCAGCTTAAAGTCAGAGATAGTGACATTTCGAAGATAGCCTTCAGAACTCGGTATGGTCATTATGAATTTGTAGTCATGTCATTTGGACTAACCAATGCTCCTGCATCTTTCATGGATCTGATGAACAGAGTGTTCAAACAGTACTTGGACTTGTTCGTTATAGTCTTTATTGATGATATCCTCATTTACTCTAGGAATGAGGAAGAACATGCAAGTCATTTGAGAGTTGTTCTACAAACTCTAAAAGATCGCCAGTTATTTGCAAAATTTAACAAGTGCGAGTTTTGGTTACAATCAGTTGCCTTCCTTGGGCATATTGTGTCTAGTGAAAGAATTTGAGTAGATTCCCAAAAGATAGAAGCAGTGATACAATGGCCCAGACCTACCTCTGCTACAGATATCAGAAGTTTCTTAGGTCTAGCGGGCTATTACAGACGGTTCGTGGAAGGATTTTCATCCATAGCCTCTCCATTGACTAAGTTAACTCAGAAAAAGGTTAAGTTCCAATGGTCAAATGATTGTGAGAAAAGCTTTGCAGAACTGAAAACTAGGTTGACTACAACTCCTGTCTTGACTCTACTAGAGGGTTCAGATGGTTATGTGATCTATTGTGATGCATCCAGGGTCGGCCCTGGTTGTGAGTTGATGCAGCGAGGTAAGGTTATAACTTATGCTTCCGGACAACTTAAGGTACATGAGAAGAATTATCCAACTCATGACCTCGAGCTTGCAGCAGTGGTGTTTGCATTCAAGATTTGGAGACACTACTTGTATGGTGTTCATGTAGATGTGTTCGCAGACCATAAAAGCCTTCAGTATGTATTCACCCAGAAAGAGTTAAATCTTCACCGGAGAAGGTGGCTTGAGTTCCTCAAAGATTATGATATGAGTGTGCATTACCATCCGGGTAAGGCGAATGTACTAGCAGATGCTCTTAGCAGATTATCCATGGGTAGTGTAGCACATGTTGAGGAAGAAATGAGAGAGCTAGCAAAGGATGTTCACAAACTTGCTCGCCTAGGAGTTTGTCTTATGAGCATATCAGATGGTGGTGTAATGGTTCAGAATGAGGTAGAATCTTCTTTGGTAGTAGAGGTTAAGGAAAAACAAGATAGTGATCCAATCTTGCTTGAACTTAAGGGTGCAGTCCACAATCAGAGAGTGGAGGTTTTCTCCCAAGGGGGAGATGGTGTACTTCGCTATCAAGGTAGATTGTGTGTTCCTGATGTGGGTGAATTGAGACAACATATTCTCATAGAAGCCCACAATTCCAGATATTCTATTCATCCAGGCGCCACTAAGATGTACTGTGATCTGCGGGAAGTCTATTGGTGGAATGGTATGAAAAAAAATATAGCAGATTTTGTGGTTAAGTGCCCCAATTGCCATCAAGTCAAAGGTAGAACATCAGAAACCAGGAGGTATGACTCAAGAGATTGACATTCCTACTTGGAAGTGGGAAGTGATCAACATGGACTTCATCACAGGTTTACCTCGTACTCGCAGACAACATGACTCTATTTGGGTGATTGTTGATAGGGTTACTAAGTCTTCTCGCTTTTTGGCGGTCAAGACTACAGATTCAGCGGAGGATTACACCAAGCTTTACATTAATGAGATTGTGAGGTTGCATGGGGTTCCTTTGTCTATCTTCTCAGATAGAGGTCCTCAGTTTACCTCTCATTTCTGAAAGGCATTTCAGAAGGGTCTTGGTACTCAGGTTAACCTTAGCACAATATTTCATCCACAGACGGATGGTCATGCAGAGTGTACCATTCAGACCTTAGAGGACATATTGAGAGCTTGTGTGATCGACTTCAAGGGTAGTTGGGATGATCACCTTCCTCTGATTGAGTTCGCCTACAACAATAGTTACCATTCCAGCATTCAGATGGCCCCTTATGAGGCATTGTATGGGCGTAGATGTAGATCTCAACTTGGTTGGTTTGAAGTAGGTGAAGCAGCCTTGATAGGACCAAATTCAGTCCTTGATGCTATGGATAAAGTGCAACTCATTAGAGATAGACTTAAGACTGCTCAGAGTCGCCAGAAGTCTTATGCAGATGTTAGAAGAAGGGAACTAGAGTTCCAAGTTGATGATTGAGTTTTCCTAAAAGTGTCACCCATGAAGGGGGTGATGAGATTTGACAATAAAGGGAAGCTCAGTCCTAGATATGTAGGCCCTTACCGGATCTTGAAAAGGATTGGTAAAGTGGCTTATGAGTTAGAGTTGCCAGCAGACGTAGCAGTAGTACATCTAGTCTTTCACATTTCTCTTTCGAAGAAGTGTGTGGGTGATCCAACGTCCATAGTGTCATTAGAGAGTGTGGCCGTGAAAGATAGCCTTTCATATGAGGATGTACCAGTTGAGATTCTCGATCGTCAGGTTAGAAGGTTGAGAAACAAAGAAGTCGCTTCAGTCAAGGTTTTGTGGAGGAGTCAGTCCGTAGAGGGAGCTACTTGGGAAACAGAAGTAGCCATGAAGTCGAAGTATCCTCACCTCTTTCCTTTCGATTCCATTCCAGCTTGAGGTAATAGTTCCTCATTAGTTTTTCAGTCATTCATGCGAAAATTCAATCTTAGAATCATGTTCCTTCAGTTTATACTTGCATTTTCAGCGTATTTGCATGTTCTTGGGACTCAGTTCAGTTAAAAATTCAGTTCTCAGTGTAGTGGTAGGGATTGCAGCCCTCTCCCTCTATTTCAGCTAGTTTAGTCTTCATTCGAGGACGAATGGTCCCAAGGGGGAGATAATGTAACACTCCGTATTCGAATCAGGCCAAAATTTCAGATTTTGAGAAGTTGCAGGTGCAACTTACGGTCACCATCCACGGCCCGTAGGTCAGACCACAGCCCGTGCTGGTGGTCCGTGATTCACCACTGCAACCCCTCCCCAAAACATCTCAAAAAATTGGCTAAGTCCCGACTCACGGACAGACCCACGGTCCGTAGATCAGACCACAGCCCGTGGTCTGTGTCCGTGGATCGAGACTTCCTTTACCCAGCCTCTGACACAAACTATGGTCGACCAGCACGGACCGTCATTCGATGCACGGTCCGTATGTCTAACCGTAAGTGAGGGTCAGCAGTCAGTTAGACAAAAATTGTGGGTGGGTTAACTTCAGATGGTAATAACTCTTAGCACAAAATAAATTATGTGTTCGATAACCTATGGTTAGATAGATAATTGAATTATCTTTCCAACGCCACCAAGTTTACTAAATTCTGACCTCCGAGTAAAACATTATGCTTGTTTTAGTGAAGTCCTGTCGGGCAGACTCGACCTACGGATCCAATCTACGGACCGTCGATTGAATGATGGCCCGTCAGTCCAATCCGTCGATCACTCCGACATCAATTAAGTCAGGGGTCTTTTAGTCTTTTCCTATTTCGTTTAACCCCTAAGATACGTCGTTTAAACCCTAAATCATGAGGTTTTAGTCAGTTTAAGCCTAGAAACATAACTAGAACTTACCTTAGTCAAAATCATTAATCAAAGCTTAGAAAATTAGAATTAAGATAGGAGAAAAAGGTCAAGCACCCTAGTTCAAGAACGCAACGAGGTTTTTTCAGTTCCATCCCCGAAATCGAAAGATTTCTTCATGAAATTTGTCACCAGGTATGTGGGATTTCACTAGTGGGTTCCTTTCGCCCATTAGGTCTCTAGAATTCAGTGAGATTCTTGATTCCATGACTATGAACAGACCTAGGGTTTCTAGAATTTCAACAGATTATCATGAATTAGTTATTTAAATGTTCCAAATCAGATTATCATGTTATTGCTCAGTTTATTGCATGAATTTTAGAACCCTAGCTATGTATTTGTTTAGTTCTTGAATTACACATTCTAGGTGAGATATTTCAGTATTCATTTATACATACCTCAGTTTATGAATGCATCATTATCAGATTATTTGTTGCATTCTCAGTTTGCATGTTCAGTTCGAGCTATCCAGTATTTACAGAAATTCAGTTATAACCAGTTAACTACTTAATTCATTGGGAGTAGCATAATACTGAGTTGGACTAGGGTTCAGCGTACCCATATAGTCCCAGAACTATGAGCCACGTAGGTGTAAGTCCCCTCTGTGGGCAACATCAGTTTAGTGATCACGCCAGCATGCCTCTATACCTCTGGCAGGGTATATTGGGTCCTTTCGATGTGGCGTATACATTGGACTCCACATTTAGCTTATGTGGTTTTATGTCGGTTATTAGTAGCTCCCACAATTCAGTCAGACTATGTTGCATTGACCATATTTCAGTACAGTTAGTATTCAGTCTCAACATGTTATAAATTTGGTCATTGCATCAGTTAGCTCAGTATTCAGTATTTTCAGTAATATCATGTTCAGATTGTTTCATTGCTTTATTGCTTTGGTCAGTTATATGTTATTTCAGCTTTACTCTATCCTGCATGCTCAGTACCTTTCAAGTACTGACGCATAGGTGCACTACATCTTCTCGTGATGTAGGTTCAGGTTCTCAGCATCCAGATCACGTTTAGATCGGTTCCCGATCTTCAGTTCAGCAACATCAGTGGTGAGTCCTCATTCTTCGAGGACTAGTGACATGTTTATCTTTATCGCTTTTAGTCTTTAGTTTCAGTTTTGCTAGATCTAGTTGGGGCATGTCCCAATATTTCTAGTCAGTTTAGAGGCTTATTTCATACATAATTAGATTCAGCTTAGTATTTTGCGTTTGATATTTCTTTTTTATTAAACTCTCAGATTTGATATATTTAGTTATAATGTATGGGTGTTCCCCATCTTTTTAGTTTATTTATGATTTAGCTTCCGCATCAGTTTATTATCTTTAGAATGCTCATGATCATGCCAGCAAGGTTAGCTTGGGATCACTTGTGGTCCTAGGTCCCGTGTCCGCGCCTCGGGGGTAGCTCGGGGCGTGACATCTTGATATGCCCATTTTTGTGGTAATAGTCACATGTAACATTCTTGAATCTAGACTTTGACTTTTATCTACTTTTATCTTTGTCATTGTGACCTTTAAACTGGCTTCTCCCCTTATCTTCAGTAACTAAAACATCGGAGTGTGAAGTAGAAGACGATGAGCCTTGAGATCTTCTCATCTCTTCATTCAAGATAGCACTCTTAGCATATTCCATGGTCACAACACCATTGGGAGAAGAATTAGTCAAATAAACTCGAAGAGTCTCAAAAGAGTTTGGCAGAGTATTAAGAAGCCATAATCTTTGAATTTCTTCATCGAATTTTACACCCATTCCGGACAGCTGGTCAAGAAAACCCTAAAAAACATTAATATGGTCTGAAATATGAGTGCTCTCTTTATACCTGATGTTCATCAATTGTTTCAAAAGAACAATTTATTGTTGCCAGTCTTCGAAGCATATAGTGTCTCGAGCTTGTCCCATAAATCTCTAGCATGTGTCTCATCAACAATGTGATTTTTAACATTATCTTAAACCCATTATCTAATATAGCAAAAAACCTGTAAGTTCTCAAAGTCTCAATCCTCATCATTCATAGATTCAGGTTTATTAGAAGCAAACACAGGTAGATATATTTTCTTGACAAATAGAAAATTTTTCATCTTACCTTTCCAAGTATGATAATTATGCCATTCAAACAAACCATCGTGGTCATATTTGACTCCATCATTCAAATAGATAATCAACAACAACCAATACTCTGATACCACTTTGTTGGGAAAAGCAAACATAAAGTAAATGTGCACGACAGGGCGATAGCGGAAAAAACCCAAGTCAAAACTTTCCCTTCTATTTGAACCAAGAGAAGACAAAATAATGCAAGAAAAAAACTGTTTGGGAAGAAAACAAATCAACCAAGCAAGAAAAATAAATCAACACACGAGACACCCAATTTAACGTGGAAAACCTCTTCGGTGTGAAGAGTAAAAACCACAAGGCCAAAGCTCCAATATAATCAACAAGAGTTACAAAAGTGTTCTCCAAAATGGTCACCAACAAAGTGCCAAACAATGAGCAACACAACTACAAGATAGCACCAAAAGCTAAAGAAATAAAAGAAGCTAAAATACCCAAACCTGCAGCTACTGTTCACAAGCTAAAATCTAGAGCTACAAGACTCCAAATCACCCTCTGTCAGTTTCTAATAAAAGATAAAGTTGAAATGAACAAGCTGTCCAAAATTCAGCTCAATTGGATAGGAAACGATGCGGGAATTGCGATTTGAAATTGGCTGCTAGGGCTTGTGCGAAAATCTGCACTCTCTCACTCTCTCTCTATATGGTTACTCTCCAACTCTTGTGATATTTTTCAAATAAAACCTAAATGAAAGTTTTACATATGCACCATAATATTAGGCTTATGGGCAAAAGTGGGCTAGTCAAATTTGAGCTAAATTTATCCACAAAGAAAAGGAAGGAAGACCCAAGAGCTTGGACTTTTATTTATCCACATAGGAAGGGAAATAGGCCCAAAACCCAATAGTTCTATGGTGGCGCGCTGCCCCACGAAAGCCCTAACAAAAAATCCCCGCTTTTTAGATTCTGAATCCAAGAAGAAAAAAAGATTATTTTCCCTATGTATAAATAGAACATTGTGCCTCTTTTGGAGGGAACCATCATACTTTTCAAGTGCAAGATGCACGGAATAGAATTAACCATTAAGGTTCTTCTCTTCTTCTTTTCTTAGATAGTACTTTGCATGAAAATAATTATCTTTTGTGTTTTTTTATTAGCATTATTAGCTAAGAACCTTTGTTCTGGGGCTGCGACTATGGATGATTCTTTAACATTGATTTAATTGGATGAAGTTGGTAATCTCAAAAATTATGCTTATGTTCTGATATTACTATTTCAATGTTTGATTACCATTAGAATAAATCTATTGTCTACTTTTGAACTAGGGAGAGGAATAGAGGGATAGAACATTGAATACAAGGAGCATGATCTTTTCTTGAATATCACTTGAATTGATATGTGTCTAGGATAGGGATATATAGGTTCCATGCTTGGTTACGAAATAAGATGATAGCTTTAGTGCTCACTAGTTGATTCAATACATCCCCACTCAACGATGTTGTTAGACTGTCAACTGGGGTAGGTGATTAGAGGTCGGGATATCATGATCATAATATTAACTTTGTAAATCAATAGTTTGATAATTATCTGAAATCCATAAAAGACCTGTAAAGCATGAATTCTTGGTTATGCTGTAGCCTTGAAATTGTCCTAAACAATTGTTAACATTCATCTTGAAGTTGAATCATTGTTAGTTAGTATATTTCTTTCATTCTTGCATTCATAGTATTCAAATATTAATCAACTCTAGTGGCACACTTTCATAAATAATTAGAATTAATATAATTAGTCCGACTATGTTTTAGAGTCACTATATTACTTGCAGGACCACGTACGCTTGCGTGTGCATTTGGGAGTATATTTCTGAAACCCTGAACCCAATTAACTACTAGCCGATTTTAGAGTATATTTTCTTTAAATATACATATGACAGGCGGCTGAAACTTTTTGATTAAGTCCTCCAATTATAGCTCGAAATAAATTATACTAGCCTTATGGTTGATGTACTTGGTAAATATGCCATAGTATTGTTCTTTAACCCTTTGATCTATCTTTTACCCTAATCGTAACCGCTTGTTGAACAAAAAAACCCAACTCAACATTCTTTGGCTTTTCTCAAAAGCTCCATTTCTCAATAAAGCAACAAACGTTTTCTACTTTTGAGGAGAGTTAGCATTTATTACGTGCTTAGCCTTTTATTTTTCTTAAAATCCGGGTTCTCTTTTACTGCTTGTTTTGTATTCCAACCTTAAGCTATTTGTTATAAGTGTGATCACTTGATGTCTTCCTGATGTTGATCCAATGTTGTATATTGTTGTTCTTGTACATGGTTAATCTTTGAAAATCAGCAAACCACATTTCATTTTTCATGGGGGTTTGCATTTTATTAGTCCTTGGTTGGTAATTCTTGGAAAAATATCAATTCTTGGTAACTGAAAAGTATTGAGAGTTTTCTTAAATTAAGGTTTTAGAACATTTTTGTTTGTGTTTCATTTGGGGTTGTGGTTTGATGTTGTTTTATCATTGTTTATATGGTCATCGAGAGCTAATCTTTGCAAAAAGCTCTGCTTGTTGTCTAATATTCTTAGTTACAATCATTTCTGTTTGTTCGCCTGGGAAAATCCCTTTGCTTCTTACTCCTTGCTCTTTTATTTTTATTTTATCTTACGATGTTGTGAAGATCTATTGTGTTGAATGTGTAGTATGCAATTTAGATCTTCTTTTTATCTTTTTTCTTCCCTTTACATTTTCCCCTTATGCATTTATATTGTGATCCTTAATATCATGCATGTTTGGTATTCTTATTAATGTAGATGCATTTTTCAACTTCCTTTATACGTTTTGTGTTGTTCTTTGATGTTCGTGTAGATGCCAATTAATTACTAGCCTAATTTAGAACCTCTAACTATAACTCAGGATCATTTATACTAGTCTTTGGTCTGATGTATTTGGTAAATGTTGTCATAATATTTTTTTCATATTTCATCAATGAATTCTTTGTTCTTCTTGATGGTTATATGCACTTGAAGAACTTAAATCTTATGTGCTGATAAAGATTATGATTACACCTGATATAATATTGTTGCGTCTGGAATTGTAGTCCTTGAAAGTCTTTGTCTTTAGCTGTATACAATTGGATCTCTTTAGAAAGAATGTTATAAATTATGTTTATCTTAACTTAAATCTTCTTTGCATTATAGTAAATTGGGCTTCCCCTATCTTGTAGAAACCCCGAGAAGTGAAAAGAGAAGAAGTGCTTTAATGGCTGGTCACATATCTGATGAGGACTCTGAAAATATAACCCGAGAAGATCCTTCAATGCAAGGACTTAGGGGGAGTAGAAGTGTCGTTGAGAGTGGCCATCCTAGTATCAGAAATATAATGACTGGTAATCAAATTACAAAATCCAAACACCAACTTAGGTGAAGTTCAAAATAAAATTTCCAAGCACAGCAGTTGAGATTTAGCTTGCTAAGCCTTAATATAGGCTGTCTTTTGAAGTTGATGATAACTTACTGGTTCTTTGCCATGATAGTGGCATGAAAGGTTATTGGTTCAATTCTATGGTTATACAGGTATCACAAAAATATCTGAAAGTTTAATATGATGACATCTAGGACTGTGAAGGTCCTTAAAAACTCGAGGTACCTTAAAAACTATGACTATAACTTAAGTTTGTATACTATAACATATGATCTACTTGCATATATTAACTTGTCCATTCTACATTCACCATGTTTCTTCATCACCTTTGTTTGATTTATAGGAATGGATTCCTTCCTACTGAGTTGTAGGCTCTAATAAATTGGGAATGAGATGCACAAGACACATCATAGTTCGGACCCAGCCTCTGAAGGATTATTCTGACTATTCTGTAGAATAGGAGTTGTAGTTGATGCTTGGTGATCTGACTGGTGATGGGAAGGTGTTGTTGTTGGATTTGATGTTTGTGGAAGCGCTGATCTTCAGGTTTGCTTCTCTAGTAAGAAATAATAGTCCCAAAAAACTAAAAAACTAAAATAGAATAGAAAATATGAAATAAAAAGGGAATTCTTACTTATTAATTGATGCATTGCAACTTAAGGATAACTCAACAACCAATGGATGTAAAAGTAGTCTCTAATAGTTCCCATTCTACCTGAAATCATACGTCTAAGCTCGGTATTGTCATATATTGTATTTCCAACTCAACAATGGAAAAAAATTTAAATAGTAGGGCTAGCTTTTGGCTAGTTTATTGTCCGGAATATTTTGTGTTCGATGTTGGTTATGGCCTAATGCCTCAAGGTACTTTTTTTCTAATAGGGGAGAACATATTATTGGAGATTCAATGGAAGAATGTGAGGGCGTGAAAAGATTGGTGTAGATTAAAAATGGGTTGAAGTTAAGGCAAATAAAGACATAAAGTCATTCATAAGCTCGAGTTTAACTTATGTATTTATGTGCAATATCAAAGAATCGGGGAACTGCAAAAATCAAGTGATTCCCAATGTTGTGGAATTAATGAAACTAGGTACTCTTATAGTTGAACCTTTGACCTTGCTTAAGATATTAAAACCTAGTAAAATCAATGTTACAAGCTTGTGAGCTATCTGATTTTTGCAGTTCCCTCGTTCTTTCATACTGCACTTGGATACATAAGTTAAACTCAAGCTTACGAACGACTTTAGGTCTTTCTTTCCCTTAACTTCAAACTATATTTCATCTACCCAAACTCTTGAAGTCCTCATGTTCTTCCTTTGTATCTCCAATAATATATTCTCACCTATTATTGAGAGAGAAGAACACCTTGGGGCATTAGGGCCATGACCAACTTCTAACATTCAAAATTCTGGACCATAAATTAGGCAGAAGCTAGGCCTACTATTTAAAACTTTTTCCACTGTTGAGTTAGAAAGCCAATTTATGTCAATGTTGAGATTAGATATATAATTTCATGTAAGAATTTAAAATAATTAGAGACTCCAATTTTACATCCATTGGGTGTTGAGCTATTCTTAGGCAAAGTTTCTATGCATCAATCGATAAGCATGAATTCTCCTTTTATTCCTTGTTTTCTATTTCTGTTTTAACATTTTCGTTTTCTTGGGACTGTTATTTCATACCAAGGAAGTAAACTTGAAGATGACCGCTTCCATAGACATCAAATCCAACAACACCTTCCCATCACCCGTCAGACCACCAAGCATCCACTGCAGCACATACTTGAAATGAATAGTCAAAATAATCCTCCAGAAGTTGGGGCTGAACTGTGAGGTGTCAGGTGCATCTCATACCCTATCTATCAAAGCCTACTACTCTGTAGAAAGGAGTCCATTCCTATAAACTAAGCAAAGGTAATAAGGAAACAAGGTGAAGGGAGAGTGGTCAAGTCAATATATGCAAGTAGATCATAAGTTATAGTATATAAACTTAAGTTATAGTTGCAGTGGTTAAGGTACCTCGACCTTTCCAGGACCATCACAATCTTGGATGTCATCATATTGAACTTTCAAACGTTAATTTTGTGATACTTGTAAGACCTTACTCCTTAGCCAGAAACCTCTCATGCAACTATCATGGAAAAAATAAGCTTTAAGTTGTCACCAACTTAAAAAGATAGCTTATATTGAGGTTCAACAAGATGAATTCAAACCAGTCCTATGCTTGGAAATTTTATTTGTGACTTCGGGTAAGTTGGTGGTTTGTCTTTTGCTATCTGGTTACTAGGAATTGATTCTCCAATAACATATTTTCCACTCTCACCTACACTTCTAACAACGATAGACTAACATATCCCCCCTCGTCCAAAATTCCATCGAAAACAACTCTAAGAAATCGTTGTGTATCCAACGCAACAACTCCTTGAGCAGCATGAAGAGCAGTTGGAGATGTTCTGGACCTAGCAGTGGAAGGAAATGGAGAAAATTAATGATTTCAACAACCAACTACTTCCCCTTTCCCATATAAAAAAGATCAATAAAGTAGACAAGGATGCCCACATAATCTATCTGGTATGATCTTAATGTTTATGAGCACATAAGCTTTGCATTCTTCATCATATATTATTAAAAGTGGATTACTCTAGCTTTACAATAAATCAATATAATTAAATATTATTCATATCATAAATTGATCAATTTTACCTTCTCTTCTTTAGTTTGGAATGTATTTGTGCTTTAAGTTGTGAAAGACATAATGGAATAAATGGGGTGATTTGTGTTTTATGATTGTCATAGTGAGTAGCAAACTACAATTACGAATTTTGGGAGACTAAACAATAAACATAGAGTGCTAAAAAATGTTATGAAAAATGGTGAACTTAAACTGTTCGATAAATTGTCTGAATAATCTTGTTAAAGATTTTTGTCAAGTCTGAGTAGCAATCCTATATATAATGAAAATGTAAGTAGTCCCTTAAGTGTGGGGTCACTATTTGATAGTGTTTGAACTTAAATTGCATTCGTTTTTGACATGTGTATACTCACCCCTTCTTGCTTACAATAGATATAGGCAATTTTTTTTTTTAGATAATACGAAAAGTTTCATGAAATCGCATGAATTAAGGTTGAGAATAAGAAGGAAATGAAATATAAGTAATATTAAATAAATATAAAATATTTTTAGAAAACATTAGAATAGTAAAAATAAAAAAGAATTTAAAATAATAAAGAAAAATACATTAAAATGAAAAGAATAAAAATTGAAATAAAAGGAAGAAATTAAAAAGTAATCAACTTGTAATTACACCATGTAAGTACCAGCAATTCACAGCCCCCCTACCCCCCAAGTGAATTGGAGAGTGTAATTACCCCTGCCAATTACAATTAATTACCTCTTGACCGGGTAATTACATGGTCAACCAAACATGACATATAACGTAATTATACTCAATTACTCCAAATTCAATTACTAAGGTGTCCTTCCAAATAGGCCTTCAGTTTTCATCAAATTTTTTTGCAACAATTGACGTGTGTGATGTGATTGAAATGCTCACAAGAAATTATTCTTGGGAACTCTTCTGAGTTCACATTGTGACTTACCATAAAGATATGTTCTCCTTCAAATGCAATATAAATAGCCACATCACGGACCACATCATGCGTTTTGACATAATTTTTGTCCGAACCTTGAGATAACAAGAAACAACCTTTCAGTGTTTCTAATAGAAGACACACACTATTTCTTGCATGCTCTAAATTTTTTATTTCCGAAAAGATGCCAAGCCTCATTACATATCTAAGTAATTCTTCGGTCCAAATATCACTATCTTCCTCGAACAAAGAACAAAGCAAAAAGAGGTACCCGGTGTAACATCTCACTAATTGAAAGAACTAGAAAGAGCTAGAATTAGAAAGAGTGATTTTTGAAAATAATAAAAATCTGGAAATTTGACAAGAGTTAAGTTAAGAATGAGTTTTGGATCAACTTCAAATGGCCATAACTCCTGGCTCAAGATGAGTTAGATGTGTTTGCAGATACCGTAGGAAATATCTTTGAATTATGTTTCCAACGCCGCCGAGTTTGCGCGATTCTGAGTTCGTATGAGTGAGATATTCCCATTTGAAGTTGGGTTGTCGGGATAAGGAAAGTCTAAACCGGATTTTAGAAGGGCATTATGTTCTTTTCCATACCCTATTATTATAATTTCTTTTTTGGTAATTAAGATGGGGTCTAAAATGATGGAATTCAGTTTATGCTTTATCAAAAAGGATTAGGGTTTTGAGAGAAGAGAAAAGAAGAGGAGAAAAGAGGAGAAGGAGCAAGAATCGTCAAGATCTTCAAGAATCACTTGTGGATTTCGTCAAGGGGTGATCCCTACGAGTTATGTGATATCACATAGCATTGGGTTAGTTCACGCACACGCCAATCATGATTTATTTCAGCGTATTGTCGTTCTTTAGATTAGAGAAATTGAGTTCTTGATGATTTTTGTTGAAAGTTTCGTTTGTATCTTGATTGATGAGTTATTGATGAGTTATTGAGAAGTTCTTGAGTTTGAGTCATGATTTTAGGTGTGTTTTTGAGTAGAATCTTACACATATTGATGATTTAGTTTATTCTAAGTGTTTGGGGAAAGAACCAAGTGAAATTAGAGGGTTTAGAGTTGAAAACGAAGAAGAAAAATCGGGGATTTCTAGGTAGGGGCCTGGGGCACCCCGCCAACCAACGCGCCCTAGAAGTAGTTCTAAAATTTGGGGATCGGGGAGCCGCGGCAGCCAGCGCACTCCAGAAGTTGTTTTGAAGTTTTGCTCCTCGCGCCCCACATTGCTCAGAGCGCTAGGGACGCCAAATTTTCCACCCTTTCCTACTTCTTTCCGTACTAGTTCCTTAACAACGTACCTATGTTATCTAGCCGATTTCTATACTCTAAGGTACATCTAAAAATCATAAAATAATCCATAAACATGAGATCATGAACCTTGAATCTATAATTCAATTCAAGGAAATTTAAGAGTCAAGTCAATAGGTTAAGAGTTAAGTCAAATGTGTTCAAAAGTTTTCCAAAAGTCTTTCACAAATGTTTTAATTTTGTTTTAAGACTTGAGTTTTGAGTTGATCAAAGAGTAAGAGTTAAATTCTTTTTTTCAAATGATTATTCGGGATCTAAGTATTTACAAGATTTAAAAATGTTTTCACATTTGAGCAAGAAAGGAAACACCGATTTCCAAGAGAGCATTTGGGCTAGTTTTTGAGTAATTATCTCAAACTAAAGAAAGAGTTTTGTTTTTAAAACATATGAGCTGAGTATATTTTGGGAGTAGTATTGAGCACCGATATGTGGACGCAAGTTCATAATAACTCAAGTCTCCATAAACCATGTAGTCATCATGGGTAGAAAGATTCATACTTTTTAGATGATTCCTTAGTGATTTTTAGCATAGACTAGTGGATCCACTTAGTTAAGGCATTCTATATGAAGGCAAAGTATAGGACAATTATGGCAGCGTGGGCAAGACGTTGTATCATCACGTAGGCTCATAGTGGTGGTTGTTGGTTAGAGAAACTCCCACAATATTATATAACTTTTATGTAATTGAGTTGTTTTTGTATTTTTCAATACATTGAGTTGTTGTTTATTGTTTTAAATGTTTTGTATAAACTGCACATTTATTATTGTTCTACTTTGCATTTGAGTTTAGTTATTCAACAGTTGAGTAAAGCCAAGGTAGGTGTTCCTTTCAGATTCCTTTCAAGCTTATGTTATGTTTAGTTTTCCCCTCGCATACTCGTACATTCAATGTACTGATGTCATTTGGCCTGCATCATTTTATGATGCAGTTACAGGTAACTAGGATCAGCATCCAGCGCCTCATTGATCCAATTGAGCACTCAGAGTCAGTTGGTGAGCCTCATTGTTTTTTGGAGGATTCCTTTTACATTGCTTTATCATTTCAGTTGTTAGGATGATCGGGGATCTTGTCTCGACATTCCTTTTTGTTTTAGAGGCTTCATAGACGAGTACTCCGAGTTCTTTTATCTTGTATTTCAGATGTTTTGCTATAAAACTTGAGTTGCCATTTTGGCTAAGTTGAATGCTTTATCTTTAAATGTTTTAAGTTATCTCTTAATCAGTTGAGTAAAGTTGCATGGAGTCTTTGTATTTTTATGCTTTGAGTCTTCTGTTGAGTAGTTAGCCAGACCAAGGGTTCGCTTGGGGCCAACAATAGTTCTCGAGTGCTAGCCACGTTCGGGGTGTAGCTCGGGGGGTGACAAACTTGGTATTAGAGCACAGAGTTCAAGAGTCCCAGGGAGTCTATGAAGCCGTGTCTATAGAGTCCTAGTTATCGGTGTGAAGTGCACCACATCTATAATTATGAGGCTGCAACACTTAGGAAATTACCTCACTTTTTTCACACTGATTTCGTGCATTAGAGTTTGATCTCTAAATATTTCCTCTAATTTATGCTTGTGTGTGTGTCTCAGTTAATTAGGCCCCCACGAAGAGCTGTCAGAGGTCGTCCTGCTAGGCGTAACATTGAGGAGCAAGGGGTACCTAATGCACCTGATGTACAACCTCAAGGAGAAGTCACGAATGCTGAGTTCAGGGAAGTGATTGAAATGTTGAGCCAAGCTGTGACTACCCAGGTTGGGTAACAGAGAGGAGCTCGACAGGAAAAGGCTGATACTTTGAGGATCCGTGAGTTCTTGAGGATGAATCCTCCAAGGTTCACTGGTTAAAGCACTATTGAGGATCCAACGAGTTTTGTTGAGGAACTGAAAAAAGTATTTGAGGTTATGCACGTTACCGATGCTGAGCGAGTAGAACTAGTTGCATATCAACTGAAGAATGTTGCTAGGACTTGGTTTGACCAGTGGAAGAAGAGTAGGGTCGAGGATTCCCTAGTTATGAGTTGGGCTTGTTTTGAGAAGGCCATATTTGTCACGTACCGAGCTACCCCCGAGACGCGGACACGAGACCTAGGATTACAAGTGACCCCAAGCTAACCCTGCTGGCATGACATCAGCACTAAGAATAATAATAACTGATGCGGAAGCTAATCATAAAGTAAATCTGAAATGATGGGGAATACCCATATACTAAAACTTAATATATGAAATCTGAGAGTTTAATACAAAAGAAATATTAAACTCGAAATACTAAGCTGAATCTAACTATGTTTGAAAATAGCCTCTAACTGACTAGAAGTGTTGTGACATGCCCCAGCTAAGTCTAGCAAAACTGAAACTAAAAGACTGAAAACTGAAAGATAACATGACTATTGTCCTCGAGGAATGATGACTCACCACTAATGCTGCTGAACTGGAGATCGAGAACCAATCTAAGCGTGATTTGGATGCTGAGAACCTGGCCCTACATCACGAGAAGATGTAGCGCAGAGTATGCGTCAGTACTTGAAATGTACTGAGCATGTAGGATAGAGTAAAGCTGAAATAAACATATAACTAAATAGGCAATAAAGCGACAGTATAATTTGAACATGATATAGATACTAAATACTGAGCTAATGGAATGAAATGACCAAATTTATAACATGCTGAGATTGAATACTGACCGTACTGAAATGTGGTCAATGCAATGGAGTCTGACTAAACTGTGGGAGCTACTAATAATCGACAATAAAACCACATGAGCTAAATGTGGAGTCTGATGTAGACGCCCCATCGAGAGGACCCAATATACCCTGCCAGAGGTATAAAGACATGACTCGCGTGATCACTAAATGATGCCTACATAGGGGACTTACAACCTACGTAGCTCATAGTTCTGGGACAATATGGGTGACTGACCCTAGTCCAACTCGGTATTATGCTACTCCCAATAGATTAAATGATTTAGACATTATGACTGAATTTCTGTAATATACTAGATAGCTCAAAACTAACATTCAACTAGGAATGCACGTTAATATACTGATAATGACACATTCAAGACTGAGGCATGTATATCTGAAGTACTAAAATATATGACCTAACAAGTGTAATTCAAGAACTAAAGAACTACATAGCTAGGGTTCTGAAATTCATGCAAGAAACCAAGTAATAACATGATAATCTGATTTGGAATATTTAAATAACTAATTCATGAAAATCTGCTGAAGTTCTAGAAATCCTAGGTCTAGTTAATAATAGGGAATCAAGAATCTGACTGAATACTAGGGACCTAATGGGCAAAAGGAACCCACTAGTGAAATCCAACATACCTAGTGACGAATTCCACGGAGAAATCTTTTGATTTTGGAGATGGAACTGATGGGATCCTGCTGTATTCTTAAACTAGGGTTCTTGACTTCTTTCTCCTCTTACGTTCTAATTTTTCTATGTTATGAAGAATGATTTGACTTAGGTAAGTTCTAGTTATGTTTCTAGGCTAAAACCAACCAAAACCACGTAGTTTAGGGTTAAAATGATGTAATTTAGGGGTTTAATGAAATAGGAAAAGATCAAAAGAACCCTGACTTAAACTGCAGGCGCGGTTGACCACGACCACTTTCATGGACTGTGAAAGGGACCACGGACCGTGGGACTAGTTGTGGTCCTTGGCCAGTGACTACTAGTCTGGAGGTCTGTCTCACGAGCCTTACCACAGCCCGTGTGAGGGACCACAGACCGTGAAGGTCCTCACTTGGGCTGAGGTTTGGTGGCTCAGGATTAGGGGTCCACTTGCTAGGCTTCTACAGATCCTCCCACGAACCGTGTGGAGGACCACAGACCGTGAAGGTCCTCGTGGTCTTCACTTAGGCGTGGTGGTTAAGGGACTGGCTAGGAGGGCTACTGCCTCGACTCTACGGATGCCACCATTGCCTGTGAAGGATCCCATGGTCTGATGTCTGGTCCTAGTGGGATCCAACTCCCCACCACGGGCAGGTCAGCAAATCGTGGATCCTAGCACGGTCCGTGAACCCTGGAGTGGTTCAGTGCTTCAGGTAACTTTTCTGCATTTTTTCCTAGGTCTGGTTTTTGAGGTATTACAATCTTGGGGTATTTCTTTCCCCGAGAACTGAGAGAGGCCAAGGTACCTAAGTGTTCATGAGTACAGCTTGAAGTTCACTCAACTTTCCCGATATGCCCTAGAGATGGTTGCGGATATGAGAAGCAGGATGAGTTTATTTGTTGCTGGATTGTCTCTTCTGTGGAGTAAGGAAGGCAAGGCTGCGATGCTAATAGGTGACATGGGTATAGCAAGGTTGATGGTTTATGTGCAGTAGGATGAGGAAGAAATTCTAAGGGATAGGAAGGAGTTTAGAACAAGAAAGCGAAGACAGTGAATGAGTCTGGGAAGCAAAGAAATAATGTGAGCCGGTATTCTTTTCAGCAAAAGCAAAAGGGACCTACTCCATCATCTGGTAGTGCAACTGCACCTAGAAACAAAGGTGAGTACAATAGTCAAAATTCCCAGCATTTCAGAGCTAGACCTGCATAATCTCAGGGTAGTGTGGCACAAGGAGGTAACTGGCTTCTGTATGTGCTAAATGTGGTAGGACCCACCCAGGTAAATGTCGTGATGGCTGAACAGGTTGTTTCAAGTGTGGACAAGAGTGTCACTTCATGAAGGAGTGCCCTAAGAATCGGCAAGGTAATGGAAATCAGGGCAATAGAGCCCAATATTTCATGAGTTGCTCCACTAGACAGGGCTGCACCTAGAAGAGCTACTTTCGGTACTGGCAGAGGGGCAAACCGCCTTTATGCGATCACTAGTCGTCAAAAGCAAGAGAATTTTCCAGATGTTGTCACTAGTATGATCAAAGTCTTTACTCTTAATGTTTATGCTTTGCTAGACCCAAGAGCGAGTTTATCTTTTGTGACTCCTTATGTTGCAATGAAATTTGATGTTCTTCCTAAGAAACTTTGTGACCCTTTTTGTGTTTCTATACTTGTTGGGGAGTCAATTCTAGCAGAGCGAGTATATCGTGATTGTGTCATTTTCATCAATCAGAAGAACACCATGGCTGATTTAGTTGAGTTAGACATGGTAGATTTCGATGTCATTCTAGGTATAGACTGGTTTCATGCCTATTATACCTCCATTGATTGTAGAACTCAAGTCGTTAGGTTCCAAATTCCTAATGAACCAGTTATAGAGTGGAAGAGTAGTTCAGTAGTGCCTAAGGGTCATTTTATTTCGTACCTTAAGGCAAGAAAGTGTCCGGGTTAACAACTTTAGTGTTGAGATACCTCATATTGAGTCAGTTCCAGTTGTGAGTGAGTTTCCAAAAGTCATTCCTCATGATCTACCCGGAGTCCCTCCTGAGAGAGAAATAGACTTCGGCATAGACATTCTTCCAGATACTCGTCCTATCTCTATTCCGCCATATAGAATGGCACCAGCAGAGTTGAAAGAGTTAAAAGAACAGTTGAAAGATCTCCTTGATAAGGGTTTTATTTGACCAAGTGTCTAAGCTTGGGGCACTCCGATCTTATTTGTGAGGAAGAAGGATGGTTCCCTTAGGATGTGTATAGATAACCGTCAGTTGAACAAGGTTACCATCAAGAATAAGTACCCTCTTCCAAGAATTGATGATCTTTTCAATCAGCTTCACGGTGCTTCTTGTTTTTCTAAGATAGACCTCAGATCAGGCTACCATCAGCTGAAAGTAAGGGAATGTGATATTCCAAAGACAACATTCAGGACCCGTTATGGTCATTATGAGTTTCTGGTCATGTCATTCGATTTAACCAATGCACCTGCAGAGTTCATGGACCTTATGAATAGAGTATTCAAGCCTTATTTAGATATTTTTGTTATCGTGTTTATTGATGACATTGTAATCTCTTTGAGGAATGAGAAAGATCATGATAGTTGTTTCAGAATAGTTCTCTAAACTCTAAAAAATAAGGAGTTGTATGCTAAATTCTCTAAATGTTAGTTTTGTCTTGAGTCCGTGGCATTCTTGGGCCACATAGTTTCTGGTGATGGAATTAGAGTTGACACTCAAAAGATAGAGGCAGTGCAAAATTGGCCTAGACCCACGTCTCCAACTGATATTAGAAGTTTCTTGGAGTTGGCTGATGAGTTCATGATTTAGACTCATTTAGGGCTTTATTTGGATAGATTTTGTGTCCTCAAATGCTTATTTCGTGCTAACAAGTGATGTAAAACCATTGATTTTCAGACACATGGATTGAGGAACAAAGCAGGGACATAAATGGGAAATAGAGACACCACGAGCAAGAAAGAGAAGGGAAGGACAAGCCTGATGATCGTCTATGTCACTCGGTGATTCGCCAAGTTGCCACCCTACTGCCTAAATTTACAGAACTCTGAGGCTGAATTAGGGGTAACTTCAGCTAGCATCAGTTCCACTCTGCGTTTCACCGATCGCCTCGGCGAAGGATGACCAGGTCGCCAAAGGCACTAATGAAGATCTAGATAAGTGCCGATGGACGAGTGGAAAGGAAAAAGGGCACATCGCGAAATCACTCGGTGATCCCAATCTGGCTCACCTAAAATTATAGTAGCAGGACTAAGAAGAGGTGAAAAATGAAGGCGAGATGAAGGGAAATCGATGAGTTGCAGAACAGTCGGCAAAGCACGACTTACCTTACCGATTGGTCCCAAACAGCTTCGCATAAGACTTGCATAAATTGATTTTTAGAGGAGAGAGAAGGAATTTTGAAATGTGAGGAACATCAGAGTGAGAGTGAAAACACTACTATTGTGGACTTCAAGTGATTTTAACAAGGTTTTTGATTGAAATTTTGTATTAGAGAAGATTGTATTGGATTTTAACTTTCAATTTTCATTTTTACCTAGCTTTGAAAACATGGAAGATGTTGATTTTCCTCTTTTTGCTATGATTGGCTAAAACCCTCTCCTTGGGGTTTTGACTATGTGACCAATTGTTGAGTTTTACTAAGTGGGTGTCATCGATTTGTGAATAATGGTGTTAATTTGAAGTGGGTCTGAATTGCTGCTACGTTTTGAGGTCATCTTGCATGATTAGTGTAACTAAGGGTTGGGCATCTTCCGTCTAGTGTTGAAGGTCGAGAGAATTCGGCAAAGATAAGGTAATTGTTCGAGAGAAAATTGTTTTACATATAGTCCGACCTACCCACGACAATTTATCCCATTGTGAGCATCGATGTTCATCCACTAAGTTGAATTCAATAATTGGTTGGTCAATTCCCCAAGTGTTACCTCATTATTTGATCAATTTGTGTTAAGTGTTGAATTGGATTGAGAATTGCAACTTGAAATTTGAAGCTTAAACCAAAAAGGTGCAGTAAGTGTTTATTTGAAGAGATTGTTGTCATATTTCTATAATTAAATTTGAAGGAAAAGCTAATCTCTGTGGGATCAACCCCAACTCATTTAGTTGGGTTATATACTGACTAGCAAATGTTGACACTTAGAACAAGATGAAGTGTCTTTGAAACGTTAATCAAAATGGCGCCATTGCCGGGGAGTAGTGTTACTTAGAATTCTTTGATTGAAGATTTGATTTGAGAATTGTTTGACTGTAGTTGAATTGGGTTAGGCTGTATTGTGTAGTGTTGGTTGGACTACATAGAAGTAAAAATGAGTGAGGAAGAGGTGAACGGTAGTCAAGCAGGTCATCGGGACGGTATCAATGATATTAACAGTGTTTACAACCTATCTCATGCAAGGAAAATGGGTGCAATTTGCATACCACAAGCTGATTGGAATGCAATATTTAAGGTTACTGGCACGACTCTTCATCTCTTCAAAATGAGAGGACTCTATGGAGGGCTAGAGCACGAAGACCCGCATGAGCATGTAAGAAGTTTTACAGAGGTGTGCAGTCTGTTGTCATTCAAGAATGTGTCACAAGAGTCAATCCGGCTTCAATTATTTCCACTATCTTTGACGGGGGAAGCTAGCAAGTGGTTGACCGAGTTACCGAACAACTCTATCACATCATGGTAGGAGTTAATTATAGCATTTAATACAAGATTCTTTCCCCTCATCAAAGATGATGAAGCTCAGAGACGACATTCAAGGTTTTAAGCGACGGGAGGGTGAACCCATCCATGAAACGTGGATGNTGCAACTTGAAATTTGAAGCTTAAACCAAAAAGGTGCAGTAAATGTTTATTTGAAGAGATTGTTGTCATATTTCTATAATTAAATTTGAAGGAAAAGCTACTCTCTGTGGGATCGACCCCAACTCATTCAGTTGGGTTATATACTGACTAGCAAATGTTGACACTTAGAACCAGATGAAGTGTCTTTGAAACGTTAATCAAAATGGCGCCATTGTCGTGGAGTAGTGTTACTTAGAATTCTTTGATTGAAGATTTGATTTGAGAATTGTTTGACTGTAGTTGAATTGGGTTAGGCTGTATTGTGTAGTGTTGGTTGGACTATATAGAAGTAAAAATGAGTGAGGAATAGGTGAACGATAGTCAAGCAGGTCATCACGCGGTATCATGATATCAATAGTGTTTACAACCCATCTCATGCAAAGAAAATGGGTGCAATTTGCATACCACAAGCTGATTGGAATGCAATATTTGAGGTTATTGGCACGACTCTTCATCTCTTCAAAATGAGAGGACTTTATGGAGAGCTAGAGCACGAAGACCCGCATGAGCATGTAAGAAGTTTTACAGAGGTGTGCAGTCTGTTATCATTCAAGAATGTGTCACAAGAGTCAATCCGGCTTCAATTATTTCCACTATCTTTGACGGGGGAAGCTAGCAAGTGGTTGACCGAGTTACCGAACAACTCCATCACATCATGGTAGGAGTTAATTATAACATTTAATACAAGATTCTTTCCCCTTATCAAAGATGATGAAGCTCAGAGATGACATTCAAGGTTTTAAGCGACGGGAGGGTGAACCCATCCATGAAACGTGGATGATATTTAAGAAACTCTTACTTAAATGCTCAACTCACGGGTTACCAAACGATTAACTACTCAAATATTTTTACCGGAGTATTGATTCAGTTAATAAAGGGGTGGATGATCAATGGTACGAGGGGGAATAATGTTGCAATCATTTGAGGTGGCTTCATTTCTTCTTGATGACATGACTAAAATAAATCAAGTGTGGTACACCCAAGAGGATCAAGTCTCTTTGTTTTGTCTTAGATTGACACAAGAACAACTTGATAAAGAGAGAGAGGGGGATGAAAACATCAAGAAGATGTTGACCAAATGAAGTTACTACAAGAACATATGATGGAGAATGTGGAAACGCCAAAGGGGACATGTAGAGTGTTTAGACTTGAGGAGAGTTCTTCCTCCGGTTACTCAAGGCCGGGGGAGAATTAAGGTTGGAACTCCAAGATATACGAGGAGGGTTTCCACCCACGCTATGTACATCGGGGTGGGAATCAAGGTTGGAACTATCACAAGGAGGAAGAGCAAAGAAAACACTATCAAGATTGGGGCGAGTAAAGTGACTATTGGAGAAGGGAGGAAGACCATGAAGAGGACCACACTCACTCAAGTGAGAGCCCAAAATCGAAAGAAAGTGCAAGTAGTTCCCAAGTTAATGATTTTCTATCACGCATCCTTGATAAAGTTGAAGGTTCGGATGACTTGTTAAAAGGGATAAAAGCTAACTTTTCATCATTGAACAATAAAGTGAACTCTCATGCAGATGCAATCAAGATACTTGAAGGTCAGTTGAGTTTACTTTCTGCATAATTGAAACCAAATATGACAATGGAAGATTATGATAGAGGGTTGGCTGTGGTTACTCGTAGTGGAAAGATAGCAATAGGTAATGAAGAAGCTCAAATGAATGAAGAAGACAAAGGTATAGAGGAAGAAGAGACACAAAAAGATGGGAAAAACACAATCCCACCCCAAAAGTTATGCAACCTTTACCCAAAATATCACCTCCCTTTCCCCAACGTCTCAAGAAGAAGAATGAGAATGAGAAGTTCAAGAAGTTTTTATCGGTGTTCTCAAGACTCTATCAATTAATCTCCCTCTCGTTCAAGCATTGTTGGAAATGCTGGGTTATGCCAAGTTTATGAAGGAGTTAGTCACAAAGAAAAGGAGCTTGGATTTTGAGACGATTGAAGTTTCCCATAGTTGTAGTGCAATTATGACTAAGGAGCTGATAAAAAGAGAGATGATCTAGGAGCATTCACCATCTCTTGCACCATTGGCATGCTCCAATTTTCTAAAGCCCTATGCGATTTGGGAGCAAGCATAAACTTGATACCATATGCGATCTATAAACAACTTGGGTTGGGAAACCAAAAGCCACAATAATGAGACTCTTGATGGCGGACCTATCAATTAAACATCATGTGGGGATACTAAATGACATATTGGTAAAGGTTGACTGATTTATTTTCCCAGCTGATTTTGTCATTCTAGATTGTGAAATAGATGTTGAAATTCCCATCATTTTGGGAAGACCATTCTTGGAAATCGGAAGAGCGTTGGTGGATGTTTAGAGCGAACAATTGAAATTTCGAGTGAATGAAGATGAAGTAACCTTTAATGTGTGTGAGTCAATGAAACACCCAAGTGATATTCACGTGGTCTCCATTATTGATGTTATTGATAAGGCGGTGGCTAGTGTGAGCCATTTGCCACTTGAAGTCGTGCTTGCTAACTATGATGAGGTCAAAATTCAAGGTTACGAAGAGGTAGTACAGGCTCTATCAGGTTTGGGGGGTATTCAAAGACTCTGTTGAAGTTGGACATTGATTTAAAAAATCGAGAAAGTCCTCCTGCAAAAGCCATCAATAGAAGAACCACCAAATCTAGAGTTGAAAGTACTTACCTCCCATCTCCAATATGCTTTCTTAGGGGTAAATAACACTTTACCGGTGATCATTGCAGCTGATTTTCTTGATTAGTAGATAAAATTACGCCTTGAGATGTTGAGAAGGCATATTAAAGCTATAAGGTGGACTATCGCTGACAAAGTGGGCATTCCTCCTGGTATTTGCACTCACAAAATTTAGCTTGATAGTGATTGTAAGCCAAGTGTTTAACATCAACAGAGATTGAACCCACCGATGCAAGAGGTGGTGAAAAGGAGATAATAAAGTGGTTGGATGAAGGTGTAATCTACCCTAATACAAATAATTAAATGGGTAAGTCTCGTACAATGTGTACCAAAAAAGGGAGGCATCACGGTAGTCCCAAATGAAAAAGGGGAGCTGGTATCTATGAGACCGATGACCGGGTAGAGAGTATGCATGGATTACCTGAAGCTAAATTCGTGGACTAAAAAAGTTCAGTTTCCCATGCCCTTTATGGATCAAATGCTTGATCGACTCTCTGAGAGAGGTTGGTATTGCTTTTTGGATAGGTATTTCGGCTATAACCAAATCTCCATTGCTCCGGAGGACCACGAGAAAACAACATTTACATGCCCATATGGTACTTTTGCCTTCAAACGGATGCCATTTGGACTATGTAATGCTCCGGCTACATTTCAACGTTGCATGTTATCTATATTTGCTGACATGGTGGAGTATTCAATGGAAGTATTTATGGATGACTTCTCAGTTGTGGGTGACACTTTTGAAGCATGTTTAGAGTACTTAGGACAAGTCCTCCAAAGATTTATGGAGACAAATTTAGTCCTGTATTGGGAAAAATGTCATTTCATGGTTAAGAAAGGTATAGTGCTTTGTCACAAAGTGTCGCAAAAGGGGTAGGAGGTTGACAAAGCAAAGATTGAAGTGATTAAGAAGTTACCACCACCAATTTCGATGAAGGGTGTTCAGAGTTTTTTGGGACATGCTGGCTTTTACTGGAGGTTCATCAAAGACGTCTCAAATATTGCACATCCTCTACGCAAACTCTTGGAGAAAGAGGTGAAATTCCACTTTGATGATGCTTGCATGGTAGCTTTCAAGTGCTTGAAAGAAAAAATGGTTTCCACCCCGATCATCATTAGTCCTAATTGGTTAGAATCTTTCGAAGTAATGTATGATGTAAGTGGCACGACATTAGGTATGGTATTGGGGCAAAAACGCTACAAACTTTTTCACCCCATTTACTACGTAAGCAAAACTCTAAACAGTGTTCAACGTAACTATACAGTTACTGAACAAGAGTTACATGCGGTAGTTTATGAGTTTGAGAAGTTCCAGACATACTTGTTATGTACTAAACTGATTATTCACACTTATCATGATGCACTGCATTACCTAATGGCAAAGAAAGATGCCAACACAAGATTGATAAGGTGGGTGCTTTTATTGCAAGAATTCGACTTTGGGGTCAAAGATACAAGAGGTTGTGAAAATCAGGTGGTAGACCACTTATCAAGATTAGAAGGAAAGGAGAATGACGAGCTAGAGATCGACATAAATGATGTTTTTCCCGATGAGCAGGTATTAACTGTAACTCTCAAACAACCTTCTTGGTATGCTGATTTTGCCAATTATGTAGTGTGTGGATTAATGCCGGACCAAATGAACTTCTACCAATAAAAGAGGTTCTTGTTCGATGTTAAGAAGTACTTTTGGAATGAACCATATTTATTTAGAGAGTGTGCCCATATCATTAGAAGATGTGTTCTGGAAGAAGAAGCCATTGAAATTTTCCATGCTTGCCATGCTTCACTAATTAGAGGTCATCATGGTGGTGTACATACAACTGCTAAAGTTCTACAAAGCGGGTAATACTGGTTGTCTCTCTACAAAGATGCTTATGAATTTGTTAAGAAGTGCACTTAATGTCAAAAACAAGGTGGAGTGTCCAAAAGACAGGAGTTGCCTCTTACGCCATTTTAGAAGTTGAGCTATTTGATGTTTGGGGAATAGATTTTATGGACCCATTTATGAGTTCATTTGGTAATAAGTATATCTTGGAGGCAGTAGTTTATGTTTCCAAATGGGTGGAGGCTGTTGCACTTCCAAACAATGAGGGAAAAGATGTTGTTCAATTCCTGAAACGCTATATCTTTGCGAGATTTGGTACACCTTGGGCTATTATTAGTGATGGGAGATCCCACTTTTCCAACAAGTGGTTCTTAGCTACATTGAGCAAGTATGGAGTGAAACACAAAGTTGGAACTCCGTACCATCCCCTAACGAGTGGCAAGGTCGAAGTGTCAAACAGGGAGATCAAAAACATCTTGGCCAAGACAGTGAATGCTAATAAAACTCATTGGTCTTGAAAGCTTGATGATGCACTATGGGCGTATCGTACCGCATACAAAACACCAATCGGTATGTCTCCGTATCAGTTATTTGGCAAATCTTGCCATCTACCAGTTGAATTAGAATAAAAAGCATTGTGGGCATTGAAAGCTTTAAATTTGGACTGGACAAAGACCTAAAAAAAAGAGTAGACTAGTTAAATGAGTTGGACGAATTCAGATTCAAAGCCTATCAAGGTTCAGCCCTTTACAAGGAAAAGATGAAGAAATGGCATGATGCTAATATCCTTAAGAGGGAGTTCAGAGTGAGAGACTGGGTGTTACTATATAACTCTTGACTAAGACTCTTTCCAAGAAAGCTCAAGTCCAAATGGTCAGGACCGTTTAGAGTGACACGAGTGTACACCAATGGTGCCATCGAAGTTGAAGGTCAAGAAGGACATGCATTTAAGGTGAATGGGCAACGCTTGAAGTTATACTTTGGTGAGTGACAAGAGATTTCTCTAAATTAGGTGGTGTACCTAGAAGATGCTTGAAAGCATTTCCACATCGTGCCACGACGTTAAATAAGGCGCTTCTTGAGAGGCAACCCAATTTTTAGTTTTTTAAAATAATGTGTGTTGATTGTGTAAGTGTAGGATCTTTTGCGAGAGGAAAATGCTATTGGCGAATATCCAAACCTGTTCGGCGAGCACGACATAATCCGCCCTATGGACTTCAAAGATGGAGCTGAGATTCTGGAACATTCGTCGGGAGGCCTTCATCACTTGGAGAATCGCCAATGTGCTTAGGCGACCCAATTTTTCTCGCCCTTTTACTTCACCGCTGACAGCGTAACTCAATGATCAATCAGCGAGTTTCAAAGTCCATTATGCGAGTTGCCGACCTGTTCGGCAAACTCCTACATTCTCACCGAATTGCACCTTTCTGCGAGTGTCACCCACTGAAGCAAAAGGCGATATTCTTTCTCATTGGGTGCACAGCTGAAGCATTCAGCGACTGTTTTATTTTCTCACTGACTTAGCGCTTAGTGAAGATTCCTCATCACCTAGCTCTGCATGTTTACATACTAGAATTTTATCTTTATCTACTAGTTCTTATTTTTATTCTTATTTTATTAGCGGGACTGTCCGTTCTCTACTCACACTGGCGATAATGCTGAATGCTTTTGGTGGGGGTTATGTACTTGGTTAGTGAATTCCGCGGTGTTCTTGGACCCCTTTTGACCCCCATTTTTGCCTCCTCTAGTGTAATTAATTGTGGTTGTTCTTGTGCAAATTTGAGTATCGGTCTTGTTCAATACTAATGACTTGAATAGTGCTCTCAATCAAACAAACATGAATGTGCGGCTACGGTGAGGCCAAATGAAGTTGCATAGACAATATGTGAACTTTTTGTATCTCGTTGTGACTAGCTTGTTATCGAATGAGTCTCTTGTGATGATCACTGCACACTAGCAAAAGTGTGGAGTCTTATTTGATCTTTGGTGTCAATGCCTTGTGTGATGAGCTTACTGTGAACCATGTGTGATGACACCTAGAATTTTCCCCGTTGGTCCAGTTGACCAAGTGATGTGAGCTCTTGAAATGATCTTAGGCAACAAATTTTAAAGAGTGAAACAATCAGACATTATACCTCTTTTGTGGCCTACCTTGTAAGTGTGTGATCTTTGTTTGAGCACCCTTTGATCCCTACCCTTTTATTGGAAGAAACTTGATGAAATTGTGACCTTTCGTTATCCCCTCAAACTTAATCCTCATGTGATGTGGTTGGTTTGGATATCCAACTTAGGCCAAAAGTCTAAGTTGGGGGTATGGTAAAAACAGAAGGTAAATCAAGAAATGCAAAGAAGTCCCCCTTGATCCATGGTTATGAAAAAGATGGAACCCCTCCATAAAAAAAAGTGAAAAAGAAAGATGAATGAAAATGAAAAAGAAAGAAAAAGTTTTGAAATAAAGTTGCAAAAAGAAATGGGGTATCCAAAGTTTTATTGAAAATGAATAACGGGGTGAATTTTGAGCATGAATTGGAAAATGATGAAGAAAAGTGAAGGAAGTGTTGTCCACACCACATTTCATGAGGATAATAACCACTGAGCCTAAATAACCATACTTTACACTCAGCCCCGTTACAAGCCTTGAAAAGACATTTTTGATCTTGAGTGAGCTGAAACAAGTGTTGATTGGAAAATAAGGGCAATCCTATGGGTGGAGTCATGCATGTGTTTATCTTTGTGAGGGTGAGAGTTGTTTTGGATTCCGGAGCTATAAGTTGTTGAACTGTTGTGTGTGAATATGTAATCATTCCTTGTGTGAGGGAATTTGAGTACCTTTGTTGAGCTAGAACTTGCATTTGAAGCAAGTATTGTGAACTTGAGAATCGTTAATAATGGTGAGTCACAACTTGAATCTTTGAGTGCACAATTGATCTTTGCATTAGTAAGTTGAGTCTTGTTGTGTGCATTCATGATTGAGTCTTATGTAGCACCGTTTTAGACATCCTTTTTGAACTGTTGATCTTGAGTTTTACTTGAGGATAAGCAAAAGTTTAAGTTGGGATGTTGATGAGTCCATGATTTGGACTCATATAGGGCTTTATTTGGATAGATTTTGTGTCCTCAAATGCTTATTTTGTGCTAACAACTGATGTAAAACCATTGATTTTCAGACACATGGATTGAGGAACAAAGCTAGGACAGAAATGGAAATAGAGACACCACGAGCAAAAAAGAGAAGGAAAGGACAAACCTAATCATCGCCAATGTCACTCGGCGATTTGCCAAGTTGCCACCCTACAGCCTAAAGTTACAAAATGCTCCGGCTAAATTAGGGGTAACTTCGGCAAGCAGCAGTTCCACTCGGCGTTTTTCCGATCGCCTCGGTGAAGGATGACCAGGTAGTTAAAAACACTAAAGAAGATCCAGATAAGTGCCGATGGACGAGTGGAAAGGAGAAAGGGCGCATTGCGGAATCGCTCGGCAATCCCAATCTAGCTCGCCTAAAATTACAGTGGTAGGACTAAGAAGAGGTGAAAGATGAAGGCGAGATGAAGGGAAATCGGTAAGTCACCGAATGATCGGTGGAGCCCAACTTACCTCACCGATTGGTCCCAAACAGCTTCGCATCAGACCTGTATAAATTGATTTTTTGAGGAGAGAGAAGGCATTTAGAAATGTGAGGAACATCAGAGTGAGAGTGAAAACACTACTATTGTGGACTTCAAGTGATTTTAGCAAGGTTTTTGATTGAAATTTTGTATTAGAGAAGATTGTATTAGATTTTAACCTTCAATTTCCATTTTTACCTAGCTATGAAAAACATGACAGATGTTGATTTTCGTTTTTTTGCTATGATTGGCTAAAACCCTCTCCTTGGGGTTTTGACTACGTGACCAATTGTTGAGTTTTACTAAGTAGGTGTCATTGATTTGTGAATAATGGTGTTAATTTGAAGTGGGGATGAATCGTTGCTTCTTTTTGTGGTAATCTTGCATGATTAGTGTAACTAGTTCAGTGTTTTGTGCTTGCTTGAGAGAGAAGTGCAGAGCCAAAGTAGCAAATTTAGCATCTTTAGTGGTGGGTCACCATGATTTCAGCTTGAGAAAGTCAAACATGGACTCTATCCTTTTTTATCTAGCTCGAGTGAGTAGATTTGATGAGGACAAAGGCTGGGCATCTTCCGTCTAGTGTTGGAGTTCAAGAGAATTCGGCAAAGATAAGGTAATTGTTTGAGAGAAAACTGCTTTACATATAGTTCGACCTACCTACGACAATTTATCCCACTGTGAGCATCAATGTTCATCCACTAAGTTGAATTCAATAATTGGTTGGTCAATTCCCCAAGTGTTACCTCATTATTTGATCATTTCGTGTTAAGTGTTGAATTGGATTGATAATTGCAACTTGAAATTTGAAGCTTAAACCAAAAAGGTGCATTAAGTGTTCAGTTGAAGAGATTGTTGTCATACTTCTATAATTGAATTTGAAGGAAAAGCTACTCTCTGTGGGATCGACCCCAACTCATTTAGTTGGGTTATGTGTTGACTAGTGATCGTTGACACTTAGAATCGGATGAAGTGTATTTGAAACGTTAATCATTGGCTGGGTATTATAGAAGGTTCGTAGAGGGGTTCTCATCTACTTCATCCCCTTTGGCTAAGTTAACTCAGAAAATAGTGAAGTTTCAATGGTCTGAAGCTTGTGAGAAAAGCTTTCAGGAATTGAAAAAGAGGTTGACTATTGTCGCAGTATTGACCTTACTAGAAGGTACGCAAGGCTTTGTTGTATATTGTGATGCGTCCTGAGTTGGTTTGGGTTGTGTGTTAATGCAGAATGGCGATGTTATAGTTTATGCCTCCAGACAGTTGAAAGTTCATGAGAAGATTTATCAAACCCATGATCTAAAGTTGGTTCTCGTAGTATTTGCTTTGAAAATATGGCATCATTATTTATATGGTGTTCATGTTGATGTATTCACTGATCACAAGGGTCTTCAGTATGTGTCTAGTCATAAAGAGCTTAATCTCAGATAGAGGATGTGGGTAGAGTTACTCAAGGATTATGACATGAGTGTTCTATATCACCCAGGTAAGGCTAATGTTGTTGCTGATGCCTCGAGCAGGTTATCTATGGGTAGTACCGCCTATTTTGAGGAAGATAAGAAAGAGCTAGCAAGAGATGTGCATAGGCTTGCACGATTTGGAGTTCTACTAATGGATTCCACAGAAGGAGGAGTAGTGGTAATAAATGAGGCTGAATCATCATTAGTGTCAGAAGTAAAAGAGAAGCAAGACAAAGATCCTATTTTGCTTGAATTGGAGGCAAATGTTCATAAGCAAAAAGTAATGACTTTTGAACAAGGAGGAGATGGTGTGTTGAGGTATCAACGCAGATTGTGTGTACCAAGGGTGGATGAACTCCAAGAGAGGATCATGGATAAAGCTCATAGCTCCAGATATTCCATTCATTCAGGTTCCAGAAAGATGTATCGTGACTTGAGAGAAGAATATTGGTGGAATAGTATGAAGAAGGGCATTGCAAAATTTGTTACTAAGTGCTTGAATTGCCAACAAGTTAAAGTAGAGCATCAAAGGCCTGGTGGTATGGCTTAGAATATAGAACTTCCGGTATGGAAGTGGGAGATGATCAATATGGATTTCATCACAGGTTTACCAAGGTCTCGCAGGTAGCATGATTCTATTTGGGTGATTATTGATAGAATGACAAAATCAGCCCACTTTTTGCCGGTAAAGACTACCCATTCAGTAAAAGATTATGCTAAGTTGTATATTCAATAGATAGTTAGACTCCATGGAGTGCCAATTTTGATTATTTCAGACAGAGGTGCGCAATTTACTGCACAGTTCTGGAAATCTTTTCAGAAAGGCTTGAGATTCAAAGGTGAACTTAAGTACTACCTTCCATACTCAGACAGATGGTCAAGGAGAGCACACTATTCAGACTTTAGAAGATATGTTGAGAGCCTGTGTGATTGACTTCAAGGGTATATAGGATGATCACCTGCCTCTCATTGAGTTTGCTAACAACAATATTTACCACTCTAGCATCCAGATGGCTCCTTATGAAGCTCTTTATTGGAGAAGATGCAGATCTTCTATTGGATGGTTTGAAGTTGGTGAAGCTGGGTTGATAAGACCACTTAATTTATCAAGCCATGGATAAAGTGAAAGTCATTCAAGAGAGGTTGAAAATAGCGCAGAGTCGTCAGAAATCCTACATTGATGTTAGGAGAAGGGAGTTAGAGTTTGAAGAAGATGATTGGGTATATTTGAAAGTTTCACCCATGAAGGGTGTTATGACTTTTGGTAATAAGGGGAAGCTTAGTCCCCAGTATATTGGCCCCTACAAAATATCCAAAAGTGTTGGTAAGGTAACTTATGAGTTAGAGCTACCCCAAGAGTTAGCAGCAGTCCATCTGGTGTTTCATATTTCCATGTTGAAAAAGTGCATGGGAGACCCTTCACTTATAATACCAACTGAAGATATTGGTATCAAGGATAGCTTGTCTTATAAGGAGATTCTGGTTAAGATTCTAGATCGCCAAGTTTGCAAGTTGATGACCAAGGAAGTAGCATCAGTCAAAGTTCTTTAGAGAAATCAATTTATTGAGGAAGCTACTTGGGAAGTTGGGGAGGATATAAAGAAGAGACATTAATATCTCTTTGAGCCCGGAGAAATTCCAGACCAAGGTACTAATTCTCTTCTTAGTACTCTTTAATTTATATACTAGATGTGTTAGATTTGCTTGTTGGGTGTTTGACCTTAATGTTAGATATTACACCCTTAGCTTACTAAGAGTAATCTCATTCGAGGATGAATGTTCCCAAGGGGGAGATATTGTAACATCTCGCTAATTGAAAGAACTAGAAAGAGCTAGAATTAGAAAGAGTGATTTTTGGAAATAATAAAAATCTGGAAATTTGACAAGAGTTAAGTTAAGAATGAGTTTTGGGTCAACATCAAATGACTATAACTCCTGGCTCAGGATGATTTAGGTGTGTTTCAAGATATCTTAGGAAAGATATTTCAATTATCTTTCAAACGCCGCCAAGTTTGTGCGATTCCAAGTTTGTATGAGTGATATATGCCCATTTGAAGTTGGGTTGTTTGAATAAAGAAAGTCTAAACCGGATTTTAGAAGGGCATTATGGTCTTTTCCATACCCTATTATTTTAATTACATTTTTGGTAATTAAGATGGGGTCTAAACTGATTGAATTCAGTTTACCCTTCATCAAAAAGGATTAGGGTTTTGATAGAAGAGAAAAAAAGAGGAGAAAAGAGGAGAAGGAGCAAGAATTGTCAAGATCTCCAAGAATCGCTTGTGGATTTCATCAAGGGGTGATCCCTACGAGGTATGTGAGATCACATAGCATTTGGTTAGTTCACCCACGCACCAATCATGATTTATTTCAGCGTATTTTCGTTCTTGATGAATATTGTTGAAAGTTTCATTTGAATCTTGATTGATGAGTTGTTGAGAAGTTCTTGTGTTTGAGTAATAATTTTAGGTGTGTTTTCGAGTAGAGTCTTACACATATTGATAATTTAGTCGATTCTAAGTATTTGGGGAAAGAACCAAGTGAAATTAGAGGGTTTAGAGTTGAAAAACGAACAAGAAAAATTGGAGATTTCTGGGCAGGGGCCTGGGGCGCCGCGCCAGCCAATGCGCTCCAGAAGTGGTTCTGAAGTTTTGCTCCTGGTGCCCCACGTCGCTCAGAGTGCCAGGGACACCAATTTTTCCACCCTTTCCCACTTTTTTCTGTACTAGTTCCTTAACAACGTAACTATGTTTTCTAGTTGATTTCTATACTCTATGGTACGTCTAAACATCATGAAATCATCCATAAACATGAGATCATGAACCTTGAATCCATAATTCAATTCAAGGAAAGTTAAGATTCAAGTCAAGAGGTTAAGAGTTAAATCAAGATGAGTTTAAAAGTTTTCCAAAAGTCTTTCACAAACGTTTTAACTTTGTTTTAAGACTTGAGTTTTGAGTTGAGAAAAGAGTAAAGAGTTAAGTTTATTTCTTCAGATGATTATACGAGAACTAAGTATTCCCAAGAGTTAAAAATGCTTTCACATTTGAGAAAGAAAGGTAACACCAATTTCCAAGAGAGCCTTTGGGCTAGTTTTTGAGTAATTATCTCAAACGAAAGAAAGAGTTTCATTTTTAAAACATATTAGCTGAGTATATTTTGGGAGTAGTATTGAGCATCAATATGGGGACGCAAGTTCATAATAAATCAAGTCTCTATAAACCATGTAGTCATCATCGGTAGAAAAGATCATACTTTTTAGATGATTCCTTCGTACTTTTTAGCATAGACTAGTGGATCTACTTAGTTAAAGCGTTCTATGTGAAGACAAAGTATAGGACAGTTCTGGCAGCGTGGGTACGACGTTGTATCATCACTTAGGCTCATATTGGTTGTTGTCGGTTAGAGAAACTCCCACAATATTATATTACTTTTACGTAATTGAGTTGTTATTGTATTTTTCAATACATTGAGTTGCTGTTTACTATTATAAATGCTTTGTATAAACTGCACATTTATTATTGTTTTACTTTGCATTTGAGTTTAGTTATTCAGGAGTTGAGTAAAGCCAAGGTAAGTGTTCCTTTCAGATTCCTTTCAAGCTTATTTTATGTTTAGTTTTCCCCTCGCATACTCGTACATTCAATGTACTGATGTCATTTAGCCTACATAGTTTTANTATATTTTGGGAGTAGTATTGAGCATCAATATAGGGACGCGAGTTCATAATAACTCAAGTCTCTATAAACCATGTAGTCATCATCGGTAGAAAAGATCATACTTTTTAAATGATTCCTTCGTGCTTTTTAGCATAGACTAGTGGATCTACTTAGTTAAAGCGTTCTATATGAAGACAAAGTATAGGACAGTTTTGGCAGCGTGGGCACGACGTTGTATCATCACTTAGGCTCATATTGGTTGTTGTCGGTTAGAGAAACTCCCACAATATTATATTACTTTTATGTAATTGAGTTGTTATTGTATTTTTCAATACATTGAGTTGTTGTTTACTATTATAAATGCTTTGTATAAACTGCACATTTATTATTGTTTTACTTTGCATTTGAGTTTAGTTATTCAGGAGTTGAGTAAAGCCAAGGTAAGTGTTCCTTTCAGATTCCTTTCAAGCTTATTTTATGTTTAGTTTTCCCCTCGCATACTCGTACATTCAATGTACTGATGTCATTTAGCCTGCATAGTTTTATGATGCAGACACAGGTAACCAGGATCAGCATCAAGCGCCTCGTTGATCTAGTTGAGCACTCATAATCAGTTGGTGAGCCTCATTGGTTTCCAGAGGACTCATTTTTCATTGCTTTAGTATTTCAGTTGTTAGGATGATCGGGGATCTTGTCCCTACATCCCTCTTTGTTTTACAGGCTTCATACACGAGTAGTCAGAGTTCTCTAGTCTTGTATTTTAGATGTTTTTCTATAAGACTTGAGTTTCCATTTTGGCTAAGTTGAATGTTTTATTTTAAAACATTCTAAGTAATCTCTTAATCAGTTGAGTAAAGTTGCATGGAATCTTTGTATTTTTGTGCTTTGAGTCTTCCGCTGAGTAGTTAGCCAGGCCAAGGGTTCGCTTGGGAACAACAATGGTTCTCGATTGCCAGCCACATCCGGGGTGTAGGCTCGCGGTGTTACACCTGGCTTCATCACTTTCCAAGTGATCATAGCTTAGCCTCAGAATTTATACACCTTTGTGTGCACTCCAGGGATATTTCTTGTTTTTGCATCACATAATTGTTTAAGGGCATCCTCCCATGAAGGCTTGGTTTTTTGTTTTAGTTCTCCTGCAACTGTAATAATTGCAAGTGACAATCCCTTGCATTCTTTGGCAACATCTTTTGCTATGTTAAAGAGAGACGGATTATCAACTAAATTACCGGCTTTCTACCTAAAAAGAATCCGTGCTTCCTTTTCAGGTAAGGTTCCAACTTCCATGATCTTCTGAGCTTCCATATTTTCGTAAACATCTCTCAGCCACGTCATCAATGTCACTTTGCACCGATGGTTGTGGTTGCTACCCCTAGGAATTCCAAGTTTCTCTAGATCGTGAAGAGCTTCCCAAACATCATCCAAGATTATAAGAAAATGATTGTTCTGATCCTTTAACCTTGAACACAACTGATCTTCACGATTCCATAAATTATCCCCTTTTAATGTCATCCTGACTTCTTTTTCAATCTCACCCTGAATTTTTTTGAAGTTTGGTTGTTGACTAACAGTTACCATGACAACATCATCGAACCACCTTTCTTGTTTCTCCCTTGCTCTTATTTTCTTATCTAGTGTTGTCTTACCAACACCACCTATACCACATATCCCAATCATATTGACCCCATCATCTCTCAAAGTTGCCATGACCTCTTCCTCTTGCAATTTTTTGGAGTCATGTACTGTCACTAGATACAACTTCAATTTCTACGACAGGATAGGAAAAAACAAAATGCTTGTTACTTTCATTTTAAAGTTCAATCACCTCTAGGGTAATTTTCTTGGCTCTCTTGCTCAGTGAGTAACGTTATTTCGAGTTTGAACACCAACCATATCTTTCAACCTCAATTCTACCTCGTCGCATCACAGTTGCCACATCTGCAGTAGTGATATCAACACTAGTTAACCAAGCCTCAACATTGGGTGAAATGACTTGTAAGTTTCTCTGGGTAAACTCTGCTCTTTCTTCCACGCCGTTCATCTTCTGAGATCCTTCATCCAGAGATGTGATGGTGCTCTTGTAGTAATAGAAATACCCAATCCCTCGCGCAACTTACTGGATCAAGCAATCTGTGATCATTTTCACAAAAATAAATAAGAATTCCATATCTGATTAATTAATTCTTCACTGGCTAGTGTAATAAAGAAAAGCAACCAAAGTTTTTTTTTTCTTCTTTGCTTCAATCCTAAGAAAAAGGCTAATAATTCCATGGTTCTTACTCTTGGGCCCAATCAAGACTTTTCTTCCCTTTTCTTTTAGTAGTTGGTAAATTGGCCAATAATTCAGCAAGTATATCAATAGTAGCTTGGCTCTATTTATTATCAATAAAATATGTTTCTATGCTTTCAAATTCACTTATTTTTTAAAAATATATCTATACAAGTCACAAACTTGCAATTCAATTCAACAAATGGAAGCCACCAACATTAATGTGCTTACCTCCATTTTCTCCCTTCTCTTTTAGCAGAGATAAATATTTCCTTTGTTTTAGTATGTTTGTCCTGGTTTGACTTGGCATAAAGTAAAAATTACTTTTGAATTTTATGATATTAAAATTAAAGAATATGCAGATCTTGTGGCCATAAGCATATAATGTTAAAATTAGAATTAAAAAGTTATCAAAAAGTGTTGGGATATATATTATTAATCATATATGTAACACCCCGTTGTAACACCCCGTATCCAAAAATAGAGATTTCAGATTTCTGGTGTTACAGGTGGCACTCACGGACACCATCCACGGACCATAGATGGACTCACGGTCCGTCCTGCAGGTCCGTGGTTCGTGACAGAAAACTTTCCTAGAACTCAGTCAGAAAATTTGGCTAAGTGTTGACCCACGGCCGGACTTACGGTTCGTAGGTCAGGTCACAGACCGTAGTTCGTGTCCATGGATTAATGCCCCAAAAGCCAAGCTTCAGTTCCGATTGACGGTTGACCAGCACGGACCGTCAATCGATCCATGGTCCGTAGGTCTGACCGTAGGTGAGGGTAGCAGTCAGTTAGCTGAAAATTGTTGATGGATCAACTTCAGATGGTCATAACTTTTAGCACAAAAAGAATTGTCTGTCCAAAAACCTATTATATGATAGATAATTGAATTATCTTTCCAACGCCAGCGAGTTTGCTAAATTCCAACCTCCGAGTAAAAAGTTATGCTAGTTTTAGTGAAGCCCTATCGGACAGACTCGACCTACGGATCCAATCGACGGACCGTCGATTAAATGACGGCCTGTCAGTCCCGTCCGTCAGTCACTCCGACAACAGCTAAGTCAGGGGTCTTTTAGTCTTTTCCTATTTCGTTTAACCCCTAAGGTACATCGTTTAGACCCTAAATCATGATGTTTTAGTTAGTTTAAGCCTACAAACATAACTAAAATTTACCTTAGTCAAAATCATTAATCAAAACTTAGAAAAATTGGAAGCAAGAGAGGAGAAAGAGGTCAAGAACCCTAGTTCAAGAACGCAGCAAGTTTTCTTCAGTTCCAGCCCCGAAATCGAAAGATTTCTCCGTGGAATTCGTCACCAAGTATGTGGGATTTCACTAGTGGGTTCCTTTCGCCCATTAGGTCCCTAGAATTCAGTCAGATTCTTGATTCCATTATTATGAACAGACCTAGGGTTTCTAGAATTTGAATAGATCATAATGAATTAGTTATTTAAATGTTCCAAATCAGATTATCATGTTATTGCTCAGTTTATCGCATGAATTTCAGAATCCTAGCTATGTATTTCTTTAGTTTTTGAATTACACATGCTAGGTTAGATATCTCAGTTATTCAGTTATACATGCCTCAGTTTATGAATGCGTCATTATCAGATTAATTGTTGCATTCTCAGTTTGCATGTTCAGTTCGAGCTATCCACTATTTACAGAAATTCAGTCATAATCAGTTAACTACTTAATTCATTGGGAGTAGCATAATGCCGAGTTGGACTAGGGTTCAGCTTACCCATATAGTCCCAGAACTACGAGCCACGTAGGTGTAAGTCCCCTCTGTGGGCAGCATCAGTTTAGTGATCACGCCAGAATGCCTCTATACCTCTGGCAGGGTATATTGGGTCCTCTCGATGGGGCGTATACATCGTACTCCACATTTAGCTCATGTGGTTTTATTGTCGGTTATTAGTAGCTCCCACAGTTTAGTCAGACTCTATTGCATTGACCACATTTACAGTTCATTCAGTATTCAGTCAGCATGTTATAAATTGGTCATTGCATTCAGTTAGCACAGTATTCAGTATCTATATCATGTTCAGATTATTTCATTACTTTATTGCTTTGTTCAGTTATATGTTCTTTCAGTTTTACTCTATCTTGCATGCTCGGTACCTTTCAAGTACTGACGCATACGTGCGCTACATCTTCTCGTGATGTAGGTTCAGGTTCTCAGCATCCAGATCACGCTTAGATCGGTACCCGATCTTCAGTTCAGCAGCATCAGTGGTGAGTCCTCATTCTTCAAGGACTAGTGACATGTTTATCTTTATCTCTTTTAGTCTTTAGTTTCAGTTTTGCTAGACCTAGTTGGGGCATGTCCCAACATTTCTAGTCAGTTTAGAGGTTTATTTCAGACATAGTAAGATTCAGCTTAGTATTTTGAGTTTGATATTTCTTTTGTATTAAACTCTCAGATTTGGTATATTCAGTTATAGTATATGGGCATTCCCCATCTTTTCAGATTTATTTATGAATTAGCTTCCGCATCAGTTTATTATCTTTAGTATGCTCATGATCATGCCAGAAGGGTTAGCTTGGGATCAATTGTGGTCCTAGGTCCCGTGTCCACGTCTCAGGGGTAGCTCGGGGCGTGACACCCGTATTCAAAATAGACCAAAAATGCAGATTTTGAGAAGTTGCAGGTGCAACCCACGGCCCGTAAGACAGACCATGGCCCGTGCTGGTGGTCTGTGGTTCACCTCTGCAACACCTCTCCAAACCCAGCTCAAAAAATCGGCTAAGTCTCGACCCACGGTCCGTAGACCAGATCACAGTCTGTGGTCTGGGTTCGTGGATCGAGGGTCCCTTTACCCAGCCTTTGACGTGAACGATATACAACCATTACAGAACGTCGTTCGATCCACGGTCCGTAGGTATGATCGTTGTGAAGGCCAGCAGCCAGTTAGGGGGGGATTGCTGATTGGGTCAACTTCAAATGGTTAGAACTCCCAGCACAAAAAGAATTATGTGTTACATGACCTATGATATAATAGATAATTGAATCCTCTTTCCAACGCTACCGAGTTTGCTAAAATGCAACCTCCGAGTAAAACATTATGCTCGTTTTAGTGAAGCCATGTCGGGCAGACTTGACCTACGACCCCAACCTACGGACCGTAGGTTGACCTATGGCCTGTAGGTCCCATCCGTCGGTTACTCCGACAGCAGTTAAGTCAGGTGTCTTTTGGTCTTTTCCTATTTCGTTCAACCCCTAAGTTATGTCGTTTAGACCCTAAATTATGAGATTTTAATCAGTTTAAACCTAGAAACATAACTAGAACTTACCTTAGTCAGGTCATTCATCAAAACTTAGAAAATTAGAAGCGTAAGAAGAGAAAGAGGCGACCAACCCTAGTTCAAGAATGCAGCAAGTTTCATCCAATTCCAGCCCTGAAATTGAAGGATTTCTCCGTGGAATTCGTCACTAGATATGTGGGATTTCACTAGTGGGTTCCTTTCACCCATTAGGACCCTAGTTTGCAGTCAGTTTCTTGATTCCCTTATTATGACTAGACCTAGGGTTTCTTGAATTTTAGAATTACTGGGTTCTTAGCTGTTAGAATGATCCAAATCAAATTAGTACGTTAATATTCAGTTTATTGCATGAATTCCAGTACCCTAGTTATGTATTTCTTCAGTTCTTGAATTACGCATGCTAGGTCAGATTTTTTAGTTATTCAGTTATACATGTCTCAGTTATTAATGCATCAATATCAGTTAATTATTGCATACTCAGTTTGCATGTCCAGTTTGAGTTATCTAGTAACTTACAGAAATTCAATCATAATGTGTTAATCACCTAATCCATTGAGAGTAGCATAATACCAAGTTAGAATAAGGTTCAGCGTACCCAAATAGTCCCAAAATTACTAGCCACGTAGGTTGTAAGTCCCCTCTGTGGGTATCATTTCAGTGATCATGCCAGCATGCCTCTATACCTCTGGCACGGTATATTGGGTCCTCTCGATGGGGCGTACACATCGGACTCCACATTTAGCTCATGTGGTTTTATTATCGGTTATTAGTAGCTCCCACAGTTCAGTAAGATTCTATTGCATTGACCATGTATCAGTATATTCAGTATTCAGTCTCAACATGTTATAAATTAGTCATTGCATTCAGTATCTATTTCATATTCAGATTATATCATTTGCTTATTTGCTTTGTTCAGTTATATGGTATTTCAGCTTTATTATATATTGTATGCTCAGTACATTTCAAGTATTGACGCATACTCTGCGTTATATTTTTTCGTGATGTAGGTTCAGGTTCTCAGCATCTAGATCACGCTTAGATTGGTTCTCGATCTCCAGTTCAGCAGAGAGTTCTCATTCTCTGAGGACAATAGTCATGAGTTTCTTTTTAGTATTTTTAGTCCTTTAGTTTCAGTTTTGCTAGACTTAGCTGGGGCCTGTCCCAACATTTCTAGTTAATTAAAGGCTATTTTCAGACATAGGTAGATTCAACTTAGTTTGAGTTAAAAGCTTCTTTCTATTAAACTCATCAGTTTTTATTTATCTCAATTATAGTATATGGGTATTCCCCATCTATTCATTTTATTTATGACTTAGCTTTTGCATCAGTTTATTATCTTTAGTATGATCATGATTATGCTAGCAGGGTTAGCTTGGGGTCACTTGTGATCCTAGGTGCGTCCAGGGGGTAGCCTCGGGGAGTGACAAACTTGGTATCAGAGCACTAAGTTTAAGTGTCCTAGAATGTCTGAAAAGCCGCACTAAGTAGAGTCGTTTTCATGGGTGTGAAGTGCACCACATCTAATAAAAGGGAGGCTACGAAGTGTTTTAGGAAAACTTCACTCTTTTGATATTCTTATCATGCGTAAGGTATGATCTAATTTTATTCTAACTCAACATTCTACGTTTTAGTGATCATGCCTCCCTGTAGAGTTAACACCAGGAATGCGAATGCCACGAATGCAATTGCTCTAGTCTCAGATCAGGAGGTTTCAAATGCAGAATTTTGGAACACTAATTCAGTTTTTGGCTCAAAGTATGGCCAACCAGAACAATCAGCAAGTTCCAGTTCCTACTAATAGATATGATGGATTAGTGGCAGCTAGAGTATGAGATTTTGTAAGGATGAATCCACCTGAGTTTTTAGGGTCACAAGTTGGTGAGGACCCACAAAACTTCATTAAGAAATTCTTTGGAGTGATGCAAGAAACTGGTAATGGTAGGGTTGAGTTGGCATCTTACCAGCTTAAGGATGTGGCTCACATATGGTACACTTAGTGGAAAGATTCAGGGGCTACTTTAACTTTTATGACTCCTTATATAGTAGTAGTCTTAGGTGTCAGTCCAGAAACTCTCTCAGAACCCTTCTTAGTCTCTACTCCAGTCGGTGACCCAGTTATAGCTAGACGGGTATACAGAAATTGCCATGTCATAGTCTCCCAGAAAGTCACCTTAGCAGATCTTGTAGAGTTAGAAATAGTAGACTTCAAAGTCATTCTAGACATGGATTAGTTAAATTCCTGCTATGCCTCAGTCGATTGTAGAACTAGGATTGTTTGTTTTCAGTTTCCAAACGAACTAATCTTAGAATAGAAGGGTAGTAGCTTAGCATCTATGGGTCGATTCATTTCTTACCTTAAGGCCAGAAAAATGATTTTAAGGGTATCTCTATCATCTAGTTCAGGTCAAGGATTCTAACTCTGAAACCCCAACTCTTGAGTCAGTTCCTGTAGTCAGTGAGTTCCTAGAAGTGTTTCCAGAAGATCTTCCCAGAGTTCCTCCCGAAAGGGAAATCGACTTTGGCATAGATCTCCTTCCAGATACCCAACCTATTTCTATTCCTCCTTACAGAATGGCTCCAGCTGAGCTTAAGCAATTGAAAGAGCAGTTGAAAGACCTTCTAGATAAGGGCTTCATCATACCTAGTATTTCTCCATGGGGTGCACCAGTGTTGTTTGTGAAAAAGAAAGATAGTTCCCTCAGGATATGCATTGACGATATGCATTTGAACAGAGTCACAATCAAGAATAAGTATCTCATCCCCAGGATTGATGAGTTGTTTGACCAACTTCAAGGTGCTAGTTATTTCTCAATAGACCTCAAATTCAGTTATCATAAGCTCAGAGTTCGGGATAGTGACATTCTGAAGACAGCCTTCAAAACTCGGTATAGTCATTATGAATTCATAGTTATGTCATTTGGACTAACCAATGCTCCTGCAGCTTTCATGGATTTGATGAACATAGTGTCCAAGCAATACTTTGACTTGTTCGTTATCGTCTTTATTGATGATATCATCATTTACTCTAGGAATGAGAAAGAATATGTGAATCATTTGAGGGTTGTCCTGCAAATTCTCAAAGATTGTCAGTTATTCGCGAAGTTTAGCAAATGTGAGCTTTGGTTACAATCTATTGCTTTCCTTGGGCATGTAGTATCCAGCAAAGGGATCCGAGTGGATTCTCAGAAAATAAAAGCAGTGAAAAAATGGCCCAGACCTACCTCTCTTATAGATATCAGAAGTTTCTTGGGTCTAGCGGGTTATTACATAAGGTTTGTGGAAGGATTTTCATCCATAGCCTCTTCATTGACTAAGTTGACTCAGAAAAAGATAAAGTTCCAATGGTCAGATGATTGTGAGAAAAGCTTCTCAGAACTGAAAACCAGGTTGACTACAACTCTTGTTTTGACTCTACCAGAGGGTTCGGATGGCTATGTTATATATTGCGATGCATCTAGAGTTGGCCTAGGTTGTGTGTTGATGCAGCAAGATAAGGTTATAATTTATGCTTCTAGACAGCTTAAGGTGCATGAGAAGAACTATCCAACTCATGACCTCAAGCTTGCAGCAGTGGTGTTTGCACTTAAGATTTGGAGGCACTACTTGTATGGTGTTCATGTAGATGTGTTCACAGACCATAAGAGCCTTCAGTATGTGTTCACCAAGAAAAAGTTGAATCTTCGCTAGAGAAGATGGCTTGAGTTCCTCAAGGATTATGACATGAGTGTGTGCATTACCATCGTGGTAAGGCAAATGTAGTAGTAGAAGCCCAACTATCTATGGGTAGTGCAACACATGTTAAGGAAGAAAGAAAAGAGCTAGCAAAGGATGTTCACAGACTTACTCGCCTAGGAGTTCGTCTTATGAGTATATCAGATGGTGGTGTAATGGTTTTGAATGGGGAAGAATCTTTTTCTGTAGTGGAATTTAAGGAAAAGCAAGACAGTGATCCGATATTGCTCGAACTCAAGGGTGCAGTCCATCAACAGAGAGTTGAGGTTTTCTCCTAAGGGGGAGATGGTTTGATTCGCTACCAGGGTCGATTATGTGTTCCTGATGTGGGTGAGTTGAGACAGCATATTCTTGCAGAGGCCCATAACTCCAGATATTCTATCCATCCAGGCACCACTAAGATGTACCGCGATCTGTAGGAAGTCTATTGGTGGAATGGTATGAAAAGAGATATAGCAGATTTTGTGGCTAAGTGCCCCAATTGCCATCAAGTCAAGGTAGAACATCAAAAACTAGGAGGTATGACACAAAAGATTGACATTCCTAGTTGGAAGTGGGAAGTGATCAACATGGACTTCATCACAGGTTTACCTGGTACTCGCAGACAGCATGACTACATTTGGGTGATAGTGGATAGAGTTACTAAGTCTTCTCGCGTTTTGGCAGTCAAGACTACATATTTGGCAGAAAATTACGTGAAGCTTTACATTAATGAGATTGTGAGGTTGCATGGGGTTCATTTGTCTATCATCTCAGATAGAGGTCCTCAGTTTACCTCTTATTTTTGGAAGTCATTTCAGAAAGGTCTTCGTACTCAGGTTAACCTTGCACAGCATTTCATCTGCAGATGGATGGGCAGGCAGAGCGTACCATTTAGACCTTAGAGGACATGTTGAGATCTTGTGTGATTGACTTCAAGGGTAGTTAGGATGATCACCTTCCTCTGATAGAGTTTGCCTACAATAATAGTTACCATTCCAGCATTCAGATGGCCCCTTATGAGGCATTGTATGGGTGTAGATGTAGATCTCCAGTTGGTTGGTTTGAAGTAGGTGAAGCAGCCTTGGTAGGACCAGATTCAGTCCATGATGCTATGGAGAAAGTGCAACTCATTAGAGATAGACTTAAGACTGCCCAGAGTCGCCAGAAGACCTATTCAGATGTGAAAAGAATGGAATTAAAGTTCCAAGTTGATGAGTGGGTTTTCCTGAAAGTGTCACCTATGAAATGGATGATGAGATTTAGCAAGAAATGGAAGTTCAGTCCTAGATATGTAGGCCCTTACAAGATTTTGAAGAGGATTGGTAAATTGGCTTATGAGTTAGAGTTGCTAGCAGAATTAGCAGCAGTGCATCCGATTTTTCTTATTTCACTTTTGAAGAAGTGTGTGGGTGATCCAGCATCCATAGTGCCATTAAAGAGTGTGGCCGTGAAAGATAGTCTCTCGTATGAGGATGTACCAGTTGAAATTCTTGATCGTCAGGTTAGAAGATTGAGAAACAAAGAAGTCGCTTCAGTCAAGGTTTTGTGGAGGAGTCAGTCCGTAGAGAGAGCTACTTAGGAAGCAGAAGCAGCTATGAAGTCCAAGTATCCTCACCTCTTTTTTCTCGATTCCATTCCAGCTTGAGGTAATAGTTCCTCTTCAGTTTTTCAGTCATTCATGCGCTAATTCAGTCTTAGTATTTTGTTCCTTCAGTCAGCCTTGCATTTTCGGCGTATATACATGTTCTTGGAACTCAGTTCAGTCAGAAATCAATTTCTAGTACTTAGTGGTAGGGATTGCAGCTTCTTCCCTCCATACTCAACTAGTTTAGTCTTTATTCGAGGACGAATGGTCCCAAGGGGGAGATAATGTAACACTCCGTATTCGAAACAGACCAAAAATGCAGATTTTGAGAAGTTGCAGGTGCAACCCATGGTTGGCACCCACGAAATGTTCTGTGCTGGTGGTCTATGGTTCACCACTGCAACCCCTCCCCAAATCTAGCTTAGAAAATTGGCTAACTCTCGATCCATGGACAGACCCACGGTTCGTAGGCTAGACCATAATCCGTGGTTTGGGTTCATGGATTGAGGCCCCCTTTACCAAACCTTTGACGTAAACGACGGCCGACCATCATGGACCGTCGTTCGATCCACGATCCGTAGGTGTTATCATTGGTGAAGGCTAGTAGCCATTTAGGGGGGAATTGCTAATTGGGTCAACTTCAAATGGTCACCACTCCCAGCACAAAAGGAATTATGTGTTCCATGACCTATGATATAATAGATAATTGAATCCTCTTTCCAATGCCACCTAGTTTGCTAAAATCCGACCACCGAGTAAAATGTTATGCTCATTTTACTGAAGCCTTGTCGGGCAGCTTGACCTACGACCCCAACCTACGGACCGTAGGTCCCGTCCAACGGTCACTCCGACAGCAATTAAGTCATGGGTCTTTTGGTCTTTTCCTATTTTGTTTAACCACGAATCTACGTCGTTTAGACACTAAATTATGAGGTTTTAGTCTGTTTAAGCCTAGAAACATAACTAGAATTTACCTAAGTCAGATCATTCATCAAAACTTAGAAAATTAGAAGCGTAAGAAGAGAAAGAGGCGACCAACCCTAGTTCAAGAAAGCCACAACTTTCCTCCAGTTCCAGCCCTGAAATCGAAAGATTTCTCTGTGGAATTCATCACCAGGTATGTGGGATTTCACTTGTGGGTTCCTTTCACCCATTAGGTCCCTAGTTTTCAGTCAGTTTCTTGATTCCCTTATTATGACTAGACCTAGGGTTTCTTGAATGTTAAAATTATTGGGTTCTTAGTTGTTAGAATGATCCAAATCCAGAACCCTAGCTATTTATTTCTTTAGTTCTTGAATTACATATTCTAGGTCAGATATTTCAGTTATTCAATTATACATGCCTTAGTTATTAATGCATCAATATCAATTAATTCTTGCATACTCAGTTTACATGTCCAGTTTAAGCTATCCAGTAACTTACAAAAATTCAGTCATAATCTGTTAATCACCTAATCCATTAGGAGTAGCATAATACTGAGTTGGGCTAAGGTTCAACGTACCTAAATAGTCCCAGAATTACTAGCCACGTAGGTTGTAGTCCCCTCTGTGGGCATCATTTCAATTATCACGCCAGCATGCCTCTATACCTCTGGCACGGTTATTGGGTCCTCTCGATGGGGTGTATACATCGGACTCCACATTTAGCTCATGTGATTTTATTATCGGTTATTAGTAGCTCTCATAGTTCAGTCAGATTCTATTGCATTGACTATGTATCAGAATATTCAGTATTCAGTCTTAGCATGTTATAAATTAGTCATTGCATTCAGTTAGCTCAGTATTCAGTATCTATATCATATTCAGATTATATCATTGCTTATTTGCTTTGTTCAGTTATATGTTATTTCAGTTTTTTTATATCCTGCTTGCTCAGTACTTTTCAAGTACTGACGCATACTCTGCGCTACATCTTCTCATGATGTAGGTTCAGGTTCTCAGTATCCAGATCACGCTTAGATCGGTTCCCGATCTTCAGTTCAGCAAAGAGTCCTCATTCTCCGAGGACAATAGTCATGAGTTTCTTTTTAGTATTTTTAGTCCTTTAGTTTCAGTTTTGCTAGACTTAGTTGGGGCTTATCCCAGCATTTCTAGTCAGTTAGAGGCTTTTTTAGACATAGTTAGATTCAGCTTAGTATTGAGTTAATATCTTCTTTGTATTAAACTCATTAGTTTTTATTTATCTCTTATAGTATATGGGTATTCCCCATCTTTTCATTTTATTTATGATTTAGCTTTCGCATCAGTTTATTATCTTTAGTATGCTCATGATTATGCCAATAGGGTTAGCTTGGGGTCACTTGTGATCCTAGGTCCCGTGTCCGCGTCCAGGGAGTAGCCTCGGGGCATGACAATATGTTTAGATATAATATTTATTATAGAATAAATATTTATTCTGTTTTAATAGATCATATATTTGTTTATGGTGTCTATTTACTTCTATTGTAGATGGTTTAGTGTATAGAGTTTTAGCTTATACACAGAGGATTAAATCATTGGTTCTTATAAGTATAAAGTTTTTTTTGTTCGCAATCTGGGATGGAAATTGTACATGTCATCGGTATGATTGTAGCACAAGATTATATATAAGTTATCTTGATTATGGGAATGGTATAATTCCAACTTCTTGTGCTAGTACATTTTTATGTATTGAACAGGACCGAGTAGAGAGAGTTGTTTTAGACTGACTGACAAAAACATATTCTCTAAACTATTAAATGTACTTATATTCTTAATCCTAATATAACTATTATGATCTATATATATTAATTATCATTTTGATTTATTAAAATGTGAGATCCTGAGATGGGTCAATATGCCTGGTAATTGATGAAATAATAAGTTAGTTGATGGAATTCATGTCTTGTTATAGAGATTGATTGATATGTCTTTTTGAGAAACTTATAAGTTTTCATCATGTCAAATCTTACAAGTGGATTTATGAATCCGACACATGAAATAAGTTAAGTAGTGCTCTAAAGGAAATTAATCATTGAATTAAATTCGTCAGTAATTTAATTTATTGATTAATATTTGTAATCTTAACATGGGGAATTACATAAGTGTTTAATGGGGAATTTTGAAATATAAATAGAGGAGTGCAATTACAAATTTTTAGAAGAATGATTTGTGATTTATTATGGTAAGAATAATTCAAATTAATTATTTGGAATTATTTCCATAATAGGAAGCCTCAGTAATTAATTATATGGTCCCTACAGTGCCCATATTTAACTAGAACTCAGAATCCTATTTCTAAGGGGAAAAGGGGAGTCAGGTGTGGTTTTGGTTTTAAAAAGAAAATAGGTGTGTTTTTTTTTTTGAAAAACTAATAGACTGTGTTTTCTTCTCCTCTTTGGATTGGGAAGAAATATCTATAAGTAGGGAATCTCCTAACCTAGAAAAAGATTGAAGGATTTTTATTCATACTTGCCCACCCAAGTATTGAGAGAGTTTGGATGTGAACTTGGGATCACTGTATAAGACCCTAGTTGTTGTCTATCTTGTGGATTCGCTTGAAGGTCTATGGGATTCGCTTGAAGGTATCAGCTAACGCTTCAAGAGGTATTTATCGAATTAAATTTCAGCAAGTTTATGTGTTCTAGCATAAATGGTATTGGTTATATATTATTCATGTAAGCAGTATGATTCTGGTATGCTTCCGTTGTGCATATAGTTATCCAACAAAAAGGATGAAGCCATTTTTTTTAAACAAACTAAAAAAGAAAATAAAACAAACAAATTGAAACCAGGAGAGTAACAAACACCCAAGAAAAAAATGAAAGAAATGTTTGGCTGTTAAACTGGCCTTGCAATATTTGTTTAGCCTAAATTTTATTTTGTCTGTTAATGCTCTCTTGAAAAGTTCTTTTAATAAGTGGTGATGCAATTAAAAAAAAGTGGTGTAAATTGTTAATGTAATAATGATAATAATATTGTCGTGAAATAGATTGAATGACGCTCAAAAATTCTTGAGGTACTACTTCATTATTACTCCCACCCACCCATCCAACATGGGTCTATCACCTCTTAATTGTTTTGAAAATGATGAATGATAACTAAGTAATGCATTGTGAAATTAACCGAATTGCGTGCAAGCATGCACAAACACCACAATTATAAGAAATATATAACTGACAACACAATTGCATAATGGGGAAAAAAAATATAAACTAGAACGTAGTGTTGACAACACAAGACTATTGTATAGAGGGCAATAGTCTACTTGGTTCATCCACCTAATAAATTTGTATTTGTTACATAATGTATGTAGACACATTTGGGTATAGTGTACATAGCTTATGTAGGGATATGATAGAATGTATTCTGGATCTTTTCCTATTTAGTTTTCTTAATTAAAGTTCAACTTGAATATATGTATCTTACATAACGGAATAATACACAAGTTATTATCCACACCTTGTCTATTACATGGTATCACAGCCATGGTAGATCTGTTTTGCCGGTGTTGATCGAAATATTCATTGGAAGCACTTACGTTGGTTTAAATGGTCACATTCTACTTAGGGTAGATTGTCTTCCTAAATTAGTAGAAATTCATATTGTTTTCTATGGTCGGTGAGGAAGAAAGGGAGCCTCACGCACCGGTAATAGATTTTTTGGTGATCTGCTGAGGTGGCACGTGTGGGCGTGTTCATTGTCAGAAATAGATCTGATTTATTTTTGGGGATTGTCTCAGCATTTACAATCAGGACTTGGTGATATCCGGCTCGAATAATCTCAATTTGTGAGAGCTTTGATGGTTGCAGACTTGGCTCAGGTTCTTTATTTCCAATCAATTGATTTTCTCTGTTATTTGGGTGCTTGATAACATTGGTTGGAAGCTTTTGTTTCGTCTTTTATTGTTTGGTAAGAGTTGGGTGTCAATTTTGTTCTCCTTGTCAACTCCTCAATCTTGTTTGCACATTGAATTTATCAAGTGTGTGGACTAGTGTGCTTTCAAATTTCATAGTTAAGCAAAGTGATTATTTTTTGTTGGTCTGGGTTCCATCTGTTGGTTATTGAGTTGCTGGTGGTCCAACTTGATTCATTTAAGGAAAAATTACTAAAGTATACTACTTAAGACTTCTATTAACAAAATATCAATATACTATATTTAATTACAAATTTAGTTTTTAAATTACATACATAACAAAACATTTAATTTTTTATTTTACTTGAAAAAAGTTTACCAAGTTTTCTCTCTCTGACTCTTAGTAGTTCGTGCCATATTATGTGGAGTGTAATTAGGTATTTAATTTTATCATATATTCTCTCTCATTATACAGACCCACATCCATGTGTTTGTTTATTCCTTTTTTATGTTTTGTAGTAATTTATTGGGATTTCTTTTATATAAAAATTTGTGGTACCAATAAAGTTGTTATAGTACTATAATTGAGGTATAGTTCCAAGAAATATTACAAATCCCTTTTCACATGTTTCATTATTTTTTATTTTCCTTTTTACGTTTTGTAGTCATTTTTTCTGTCCATATTGATTTGTTCCTTTTATTTAAAGATTTTTATGATACCAATAAAATTAGTACAATTATCTATAACTGAGTTATTTCCAAGATATATTAGGATTCCTTTTTTCAGTGGTATATTGAGATAACCCTTCAATTTTATTCATCCATATCTCTTTAACCTTACATCTTCTTCACTTAATCGCTTGTCATTCCAATTAACCAGAGGCCTCACCATAGTTTCTAACGCCTAACCATCCATCTTCTTCTTATCAGATTCTAACGCCTAACAATTTTTTTACTTGAACAGAATATGTTAACTCTGGTAACAGTCCAAACCAAAATATTAACCTTTTATAGTTTTTTTTTACAATTCACCGTTATAGGTTGGTATATAATTCAAACATTTGAATTACTTTATACAACCATTATTATGTCAATTGGTTTTAGTATTACTCAAATATTATACCAAATCTGTTTTATTTGTGCTATTTGTTTTCATTCAATGTTTTAGTTTGCTATATATACCATTAAGTTTACCAAGTTTTGTGTAGTTTTTATTATAAATAAACCAATTTTTTTTTTGGTATCACTCAAACCATGATTTTAACTTTAAGTAGTTTTTTTCAAATTTATTGTTTTAGGTTGCTATATAATGCAAACATATGATCCCTACATACGACCATTATTATGTACCTATATGTTTACCAATTTTCGTTCCTATTTTAACGTAGGTTCACCAAATTTTTCCTTTAATAGATTGTATTTATTATGGTTCCAGATTAAACCAATGTATTAACACACATCATTTTTTCAATAGTCCTATATTTTTTCAAATAATTGGTTTAATCAACTTTTTACATTAACATAATCTATATTTTATGGTAACCAAGTTCTTCACATTAACTAGTTTTTAATTATTTTTGTTTTAGGCTGGAATTATACCAACCTCACTTGCTCATTCACAACACGATTATTAGATGAGTTCATGATAGCCATTAATAACAATTACGAATTTAATAATATTAATAAGATACCAAATAGTAATCAACTTTCAAATAAGGCTTCATTGAGTTCAACTGTATAATAAAATAAATGAGTTCAACTGCATAACTTTCTGCCAAGTAAAAATAACAATAAAAATATTATAACGCTAATTCTTATGTGATTTTTGTGGGCAAGCCTTCTTGTTATGCCCAGATAAATCACATTCACTAGAGGTGACTTTTCTTTTCTTCCCCTTTCTTTCGGTGAATTCCTTTTTATGATCATTTTTTGGTGGTCTGCCTAGCTGCTTTCTTGCAATTGGTGGTAACATTGCCTCTTTCAAAACATGTGATGGAACATTCCAAGTGCTTTCGCAAGGCAAGGGTTCTATTGGTATTGCATATGTATCCTAATAATTCTTATTACTATAATAAGCGAAATAGTAGTCATCACAATGTTTATTCCTATATCTGATAGCAGCAATTGCATGACTACAAGGGATCTCATCATGTTGAAATCTACCACAACAACAGATACCAGTATTCAGACATACTGTAAACCTCTTTGCACCATCTATAATTGTATGAAGATATTATTTTGATCAGCGTACCTTCAATTTAAAACATACATTATCAATAATAATGCCAAAACATACTATGTATAATATAGTATTGTTAATACTTACTATGTATTGAATTACAAACTCTTAATAATTTGCTTAATTACTACATCCATATATTTAAACATCTTGATAGTTACATTGGTAATTGATGGCACATAACTAAGTTTTGTTTTTGATACACTCTAGTAAGTAACTAACTTTTTCACCAATTATTGTACTAATAATAAATTGGCATACTTGTGGTAATTCACACTAACAAGTATACCAAATAATTTATTATACCAATAAACATATCATAAGTATTCTGACCTTTAAGGTATTACAATTTAGACCAAAAACTACATCAACACATACCACCAATTCATAAAATCAACTATTCAAGCATAAGTACCAGACCACATACCAATCAACATATTATCAATTTTTCAGTTTATTATATATACCAGTTCAGATAATTAAAATACACCAAAAATGTACCAATATATTATCAATTTTTCAATTTATTATATACACCAATTCAGATAATCAAAATAAACCAAACAATGTACCAAAATATTATTTTATTATTGTATTTTATATACCAAATAATACAACAAAATGCACATATACATGCACCTACAATCTTACTTGCAGTTGGTATGTGTAACACCATATCACATATCAAAAGTAACTATTGATACAATCTGTTAACATACGCCATTCAACATATCAATATAAACACACAGTTTATGATGTTATTTTAAGTTGTTGCATTAATCAATTAAACCTAAAAAAAAATTTTAAAAAATCCTATTTGACACATCAGATTACAATAAAAATTATATGAAGTTGTTGTAATTACACAATAATCGTTAACATAAAACAACGAATCAATACCAAAAGAATAAAAGATGCTGTGAAAAACTCAATATTATTCCACAAACAATTGATAAATTTTAATATTTATTTAATAATTAAACCAGCATATTGATGCTCCAGAACATCAAACAAATCATATGAATTTACATTCCACCAAAATCGACAAAATAAACCAAAAGAATAACTACAAAAAAGATTAAAATTGATATATTGTGAAAAATCAAATACAACCACGAAAAAACCCACCATATGAACTGTTTTTTATCAATTACCTGATGAGTCCCATCGCCCGCTGTGTTGAATTAGAATTGAAAAATTATTGGTATGCATTTTGGATCATCGATCTTAGTAGAGAAGAAGAGTTTTATTTTTGTATGAAACCTCTCTTCATGGGAGATAATATAACAAATTGGAGTAAATCAAGGAAAGTAAAATAATTGGAGAAATTTAAGGGATATGTGATATTTGTGGTTGACTTGGTAAACGTTTTTTTTTTAAATAAAAATTCTAGTTTTGAAAAAAAAATATTGTTATATAATTGCAAAAAAAAAAATTATTGCTATATTGATGTAATTAAAGACTTTAAATTGTATATTTAAGTTTTTTGCCCTTCATTTAAAGATATTAATATTATTTAGTTGGAAAATGACTCAAACAATTAATCTTGTCAAATATTGTCATCATTTAGTTGGAAAATGACTCAAATAACTAATCTTGTCATTACATATGGTCAATCATCTTATCAAACAATTTTGGTTTCTATGGAGAAGTTTAATAAGTTCTTGAAGTATCAGAAATCAATAAATGAATCTATTTCAGAAATCAACTATTGTTATCATTTAGTTGGAAAATGACTAAAATGGTTGATCTTGCCATTATATCTGGTCAATCTTCTTATCAAACAATTTTGGTTTCTATGGAAAAGTTTAATAAGTTCTTGAAGTATCAGAAATTAGTAAATGAATATATTTCAGTTAATACCCTTGCTGAGTCAAGTAAAACATGTATTGACTCCTCTTCAAATAAGTGGGTTATTGATACCGGTACCACTGATCATATGAACGGTAATCCTAATGAATTTTCTAGCTTTCAATTACACAAAATACTTTCTCCCGTTAAGGTAGCTAATGGTTCAACTTGTAACATTGTTGGATCTGGGAATGTTAAACCAACCTCTTCCATTACTTTGTCATTTGTATTGAGTTTACAAAAATTAGACTTTAATTTGATATCTGTCAGTAGACTTACTAAAGACCTCAATTGTTATATCTCATTCTTTTCTGATCATTGTCTAATTCGTGATCTTACAACAAATCAATTTATTGATGACGGGCATATATATGATGGTCTTTACATACTTGATGAATATGAGTCTCAATTTGTTGCCTGCTCCATTGTCTTGTCTCCATTGAAACATATTGTCGATTATGACATCCTTCTTTACCTATGTTGGAGAAAAGTTGTCCTCGATTTTAGAAGATTTCTTCATTGGAATGTGAGTCATGTCGATTTGCAAAATAGCATTACATCTCAGTAGGTTCTCGAGTTAATTAGCAAGCTAACTCAACTTTTGAATTAGTTTACTTTGATGTTTGGGGACCATGTCCAATTGTTTTCAAAACTAGACACGGGTATGTTGCCACTTTTGTGGATTCGAATGACTTGGATTTATTTTATGAAGAGTCGTTCTGAAGTGTTCACTCATTTTGTGCTTTCTATGCTTACATCAAAAGTATGTTCAATGCTTCTGTACGACTTTTAGGAAGTGACAAAGCTAAAGAATACATGTCATAATTGTTTCATTCACACATGAGATAATATAATATTCTTCATCAGTCTTCATGTGTTGATACACCTTCTCAAAATGGAGTTACTGAGAGGAAGAATATGCATCTACATGAGACAGCTTGAGTACTATTTTTCTAAATGAAAGTTTCTAAACAGTTTTGGCTAGATGCAGTTTCTACAACATATTTTCTGATTAATCGCATGTCATCTTCTATGCTTGTTGGTAATGTACCCTATAGTATTATTTTTTCAAATAAGTCACTATTTTCAGTGGAACCTAAGGTGTTTGGAAGTACATGTTATGTTCGAGATGTTCGGCCATCTGTTACTAAGTTGGATCCCCAAGTAGTAAAGTGTGTTTTTTGGGGCTATTCTCGTCTCCAGAAAGTTTTTTTTTAATCAAAAGACCCATTGGGTCTTAAATTTTATTGAAATAAAGAGACAAAAACATGTGGGAAACAAAGCCCACATCATACTCTTTACGGTCTTTGGAAAGACAGACACACAAAGTAAAAAAAAAAGGAAATGATTCAGGTCTTATTCAACGAGCTCCATTGTTGTCTGAACTCCGGCTTCTTCTCCAATCTTTTACAGCTCTCAACTGCCATTATAATTCATCTTCCAGAAATAAGTATGCTTCTTATCTTAACCATCTGATGTTTTGACTTAGTGATGATTATATCTTGTGTTTTCTTGAGTACCAAATCTATGTATGTAATCGTCTCATTTTGAATCAACTTGTACCTTCACTACCTACCATCAGTTCATCCTTACCCAAATCTAAGTCTAAGTGGGTTGAATCCAAAAGGGATTAATACCACCACCTATTCTTAAATTCGAGTAAATTTCATTGATTGTGTGGATTGTGAGAGATTTTGTAGATCAATTATCTCAATAGGCTACATAACTAATTATGTCTTCAGTAGCACTGTTATGCTCTTTGTTGGACTGCGATCGTATCTCTAACCCCATTAATGAAGATTTGTCTTGCACTGCCTATAAGGCTCTTTCAGAAGATGGTGTAAGTTAAAACAAACTTAGATAGACACTTGAATGCCGTTAAAGGTTATCGATGTTACTCTATTGAACTTGAAAAATACTTGGAAGATGAATGGTTAGCCTATCAGTTTACTCATTCTTCGATAGAATATATTGGGTCTTTTCTTATTTAGTTTCCTTAATTAAAGCTAAATGTATTTGTATATATTCATCTTTGGAATAATACGCAAGTGTTTCTCCACGCCTATTCTATTACAGTATTATTACTCAAAAAATGAAAGTTCACGGAAAAAGGATTGATAAATAATTCTTGACTTGATCGTTCCACCTAATAATTGAACAAACTTTGATATAGGCCTCCCTGTTCTCTCAAAGTATTTCAACATATATTTGAATGCTGCATATATTTCTTTTTGTGAGTGTGTGTGAGATTATACATTTCTATTTTTAAAAAAAATAGGAACAAATATTTTTATTGAAAAAATGTTGTAAAACTAATTTCTTAGCACTTGAATAAGCAAATAGTCAAATATTTCATGTCCCGCATGGATGTAGATTACTAGGAAAAATTACATAACCCAGTAATATCTACTCCTTCCGTCCACTATTATTTGTCAGGGTAAGATCATGCACAACCCTTACGAAAAATTTAATATAAGGTGCAATTTGACTAATATAACCCTACTATCAATCATTATTAAAAGGCAAAAGTACTCATTACCCCCCTGAACTTGAAGCTTTTTATACGGTGTACACCTAAACTAAATTTTGTTTTAATTACCCCCCGAACTTGTTTATTCCTCCGTCGCGTACACGTTTTTCGTCCACCTACTCCTATTGTGACTGCACGCGCACGACAGCTGTCTAAATTGGTGATGTGGATTTCCACCTGGATAAATAACAGCCACCTGGATAAATTAATAATGCAAAAAATAAATTTCTTAAATTTAAAATTCATTGTTTAAAATTTATTTTTGAATAAGGGTTGATTTCGCGGAACTCCTTCTAGATTTGGGTTTTCTAGACGTGAAGTTGGTCGATTAAATTTCAAATTTGTCTGAAATTCTTACCAAGTAAGTGTTAATCTTTGTTTTCTTTACTTTTCATTTACATTTTGCCCTATTTTTAGGTTTTAAATATGCCAAATATTAAAGAAAAATGGAGATTTTACGTTTTTTTACCGTTGTAGCTTTGTGATGTGGCAAAAAATCACTTCCTCACGCGCCTAATAGAGTGTGTGCTCAATTTCTACGCCAGGTGGACAAAAAAGGTGCACGCGACAGAGGAATAAACAAGTTCGGGGGGTAATTAAAACGAAATTTAGTTTGGGTGTACACTGTATAAAAAGCTTCAAGTTCAGGGGGATAGTGAGTACTTCTGCCTTATTAAAATGGTTTGTACTTTTTGAAAACTGTAAAAGCAACTTTTTTCACATTAAAGTAGTCTTGTAACTTTAAAATGACTAGTTTTTGAACCTAGTTGTTATGTAATTATTAAGGGCAGAATTGGAAAAAAGTGACTAATTGTTTCTTGATTGGTTAAATTGACAATTAATTTTGGACAGCTATATTTGGTATACCTGACAAACAATAGTGGACGGAGGGAGTATTAGTGAATTACTAAATATAGCTATGATTTAAACTAATTATCATCCCCCACTAGTGTTTCATCCGGATGGCTAGTTGGCTACTAATAGGCGAGCCCCATGCACTTTGTTTGTACAACCAAAGCTGTCTATTCTCTCTTCCACAGCACTTTATTTGTATAACCAAAACTATCTATTCTCTCTCCCACAGTTTATTTCTTTTATTTTAGACATCTAATCAATCTCTGTCATTTCTCACATTTTCTGATTTTTCTCCTAATCTCACTCAACATTATCCATTTTTTAAATTTCAAAGATTTCTTGTGTTCTTATATTACTATTTTATTGCTTGATCACCATTAGAATAAATATATTTGTCTACTTTTCAACTCGGGAAGGGAATAGAGAGATAGAATGTGGAATACAAGGAACATGATCTTTTCTTGAATTGATTTGTGTTTAGGATAGGGATATACTTGGGTGTCATGCTTGGTTACGAAACAAGATGATAGCTTCAATGCTCACCAGTTGATTCAATCTATTCCGTTCAACGATGTAGTTAGACTGTCAACGACGGTACTAGAGATTGAGAGATCATAATCATAATGTTAAGCTTGTAAATCAGTAGTTTGATAACCATATGAGATCAATAAAAGACATGTCAAGCATGAATTCTTAGTTACACTACAGCCGTAGAATTGTCCTAAACTATTGTTAACATTCATCTTAAAGTTGAATCATTGTTATTTAGTATACGTCTTTCATTTTTGCATTCTTAGTATTCTAAGATTAATCAACTCTTGTGGCTCACTTGCATAAATAATTAAAGTCAGTATAATTAAATATATAGTTAATCAACAAGTCATTTGGGTTCGATAATATGACTCTTTTAGAGCCACTATATATTACTTATGTGACCAAGTACACTTTCATGTGCATTTGGGAGTAACAAGTTTTTAGCGCCACTGCTAGGGACTTAGAAATTAATTATTCTTCTAGGTTATACTTTTTCTTTTTATTTATTTAAGATTTTTTTTTATATTTATTTTTTGTGTACAAATATTTTATTTTTTTCCTTTGAATGTTTTGGTACTCTTATTGATATGGACGATTGAGATAAATGGTTGTTGGGAGAAGGGTATCCTTGTTACTATTGTGGAAGACCCCACTTGGATATGGAGTGCCATACTATTTAAAAGAGCGGGTTGTGTGCACCTACCCAATCTTTTTATTGGATTGTATGTTGTATATGTGGTGGCTGAGATGGTCATTGGACTGGTTATCCTAATTCTTTTTCTCCTCCCCCAAATCTCTGTTATGATTCTTCTGTTATTTGTGAAGTGGAAGATCCGGAATAAGAGGCTCGCAATATGGATTTATTTAAGTTACTAATGGTTAGACTGGACATAATTGATTTAGAAATCATGGAACAACGATCAAAGCACATGGAATAGTATGCTAAGGTTGATGCTTATAAATTGTAAGTTACATGTCTACCTAATGCTTAATTAGAATAAGAGAGTAAATCTCTACAAGGAGAGAGTGTTGAAGAAGTAGAGATAGTGAGTCAATCTTGTCTTCAGGAACAAGCTCAATTTCTCAAGTTTCAAGAGTCTATCCATGATAGTCTTACGTACATGACAGCTCAAGAAGGAAGAGTTGAGCTCACACAAGAAATAGATCAATTTGGCTCAGATATTCATGACTTGGAGGCTCACTTGAACAAAAAGGTTGAGGTGTCTGATGCCCAACTACCAATTGTTATGGATGATGACCAACTAGTGGAGAAAAAAAGAATTTCAATCATTCAATTATACTTTATTCCTTAGTGATGATGTTGAGAAGGAGTACAAAAGTGAGAATGTTCTAAATAATGTTGCTTTGAAGTTGAGGCTTCTTGGACCTCATTCCAATCATTTTTCTACATTATGCTTGGTGATGACATAAAATTTGAGTCATCCAAACTTTTGGAGGAGTGTATAGAAGAGGAAAAATGCCCTATATCCTAAATTTCTCTAGTCCACACAGAAAAAATGGCATTCCTCCCATAAGGACCAAAAAGTGCAAGATATGACATCTATCACTTGGTTCATTTATCTTTATACCACCACCGCTTGAGAGAAGAGGAAAAATTGACGCCAAGCTAGGGGTGAAATTCATAAGTTCAAAGTGGAGAGAAATGGGTGATGACTTGAGTAGTGCCGCGACGTTAAATCGGGCGCTTATTGGGAGGCAACCCAATTTGTAATGTCGCTTTTTATTTTTTATTTTTTTTGTGTCATTTTATTTGTTGTTTTTGCAAATTAGGGGAAGCCCAAGTACCCAAAATTCGAAGCAAAGCAATACAATTGAACTTAAGTGTGCGGGGCATATGATCCTTGATGAAAATTGAGAGAACATGGTACTAGCTAGGCATAGAAGCCTTAGGGAGTTTTTTATTTCACTCTTCGCTTATGTATTGAATTGTTGCAACAGGGGGCAATGAAATGTTTTAAGTGTGGGTGTGGGAATGAATTCCTAGTTTTAATTATTTTGTTGAGTCTTTTTTTTAGGATAAGTTCCATGACTTTTGTTTTCGATTCTTTTCCCAAGGATAGTCCCTTTGAATCGGGTATATATATATATTTTTTTAGGAGAGTCGTAGTAGTAGTGACTTGTCCCAATGATGGATGGATGATGAACATCTTAAGGGAAAAATAACCATTCGTTTGTAGGAATGAAAATGCGACCTTTGGAACCTTGAAGACCCACTCGGAAGTTAGAATGTCATGGGAAGTTCATGCTTGATCATGAAGATTAAAAAAGTAACTCTTTAGAAACACATAGGTTCTTTTATTGGACTCTAGAAAGAAAGAAATTGGGCTTAATTGTGTGAATTCACTCAATGTGTTTGTGTATGAGCATGAAATAGGTATGTTCCTGTATATGTATCATGGTGCCATGTGTGGTGAGTGTTTGATTGGTTTCTTGCATAGAATAGCATCTAGAACTTGCCCCGTGTGTATGTGTGAAATTGACTTGCATGAAGTTGTGGAACATGATTTAGACATTAACTTGTATGTCCCGTTCAATTCTAGTTTGTGCCTCCTTGACATTATCTCTTGTGAATCCCATTGAGCCTTGTAACCTATTTCTTTGTTAGCCACATGATGAACCTAATCCATTGTTTTGATACCCTGTCTCAATTTGATCCTAGTAAAGTTCCTTAATGCACTTTGTGGTGAAAAAAAGGTTGAATAAAATGAAGAGTGACTTAAAAGAAAGAAGGTGAGTGTAGTGAAGGAGACATTTGATGAAAAGAGCATAGGAATAAATTTGCAACGTGCTGCCTGCTTATGTAAAAAAACAGGGGGAATGATATATTGAAACAAGTAAAGTGATGTGCTAGCTAGTGGTTAATTACCTAAGGGCGGAAAACAACGGATGAAGAGGGAATTTCTATAGGTGTGAGCAAAGGAGAGAAATTAAGGCTAAGAGAGGAAGAATGGTAAAGTGTCGTGTTGCGAAACAAGTCCATTAGGGATGAAAGTCACTATATCAAAGATGACATTACAACAAAAGAAAGTCTTGCTGATTCCATGAGTAGAATGTAGTGTCAATCTCACTATACATTAAGGGCAAGCCTATGACATGTTGTGATATATGTTGCAACAACTGTTGTGAGAGTGAGTTCTTAATTCTTCAAAATTGGCCATATAAAGTTGAATGATTTTGTGAAAATAAAAATGTAATGAGAGAAGGACTTTACCAATATAGTGAGGGAACTCATGACACATTCTTGGTTTTATTGTTGTTTTCTTTGTTCATGCATGATCACATTGGCCTGGTAAGTGTGCAAGGAGTCTTTTATTGAGGTTATGGTGTATCTTATAGAGGAACTTAGTGCTAAGCAAAGCCATGTGTTATTGCATGAGAGGTGAACTACGGAAACATGACTAAAAGAGTTTGCCTAATGCAATTGAGGGTGGACAAGTCCTTAGGTGCTAATGGTGAAGTTGTAGCATAATTGGGTAGGAAGTTATTCAAGGAAGAACAAAGGTTTTAAGTGTGAGGTGGTGATCTTGGGCGTATTTATATGCTCATTTACTATATTTTCCTTGCATGTACCTTTAGTTGTAAAATCATTCTTTACTCTATTGGTTGTGTTTTGATGAGTATTGTGATAATTGTGCGCTAAGACATGTGATTAGATATTGCCGGGAATTGATGCAAGAATCAAGTAAATAGAAGTTGAAGCAAGGGAGGAAAGCTTGGAAACAAATCATAGGAGTGCATGAAAGAAAATGATCAAGAGAAATCTAGGTTGTGGTACACTAGTGGCGCATCACCCCAGGCCCTAAACTATTGGTTCCCTAGGGCTGGCCCACTGGTGGCACGCCGTGCTAGGACCCAAACTGATGAAGTCCAGGTCTGTGCTATAGTGGCGCGCCGCCCCACGAAAGCCCCAACAAAAAATCCCCGTTTTTAAGATTCTGAATCCAAGAAGGAAAAAATATTATTTTCCCTACCCTATAAATAAAACATTATGCCTCTTTTGGAGGTAACCATTATACTTTTCAAGTGCAAGATGCACATAATAGAATTCACCATTAAGGTTCTTCTCTTCTTCTTTTCGATAGTACTTTGCATGAAAATAATTATCTTTGTGCTTTTATTAGCATTAGTAGCTAAGAGCCTTTCTTCTGGGGCTGCGACTATGGATGATTGTTGAACATTGATTTAATTGGATGACGTTGGTAATCTCATAAATTATGCATATGTTCTTATAGTACTATTTTAATGCTTGATCACCATTAGAATAACTATATCTACTTTTGAACTTAGGAGAGGAATAGAGGGATAAAACGTTGAATATAAGGAGCATGATCTTTTCTTGAATATCACTTGAATTGATATGTGTCTAGGATAGGTATATATAGGTTCCATGCTTGGTTACAAAATAAGATGATAGCTTTAGTGCTCACCAGTTGATTCAATCTATCCCCACTCAACGATGTAGTTAGACTGTCAACTGGGGTAGGTGATTAGAGGTCGGGAGATCATGATCATAATATTAACTTTGTAAATCAATAGTTTGATAATTATCTGAAATCCATAAAAGACCCGTAAAACATGAATTCTTAGTTACGTTGCATCCCTGGAATTGTCCTAAACTATTGTTAACATTCATCTTGAAGTTGAATCATTGTTAGTTAGTATATTTCTTTCATTCTTGCATTCGTAGTATTCAAATATTAATCAACTCTAGTGGCACACTTGCATAAATAATTAGAATTAATATTATTAGGTAAATAGTCAATCGACAAGTCCTTTGGGTTCGATAATCTGACTATCTTTCAGAGTCACTATATTACTTGCGCGACCACATACACTTGCGTGTGCATTTGGGAGTATATTTCAGAAACCCTGAACCCTATTAAATACTAGCCGATTTTAAAGTATATTTTCTTTAAAGATATGTATGGCAGGCGGCTGAACTTTTTTTTATTAAGTCCTCCAATTAGAGCTCGAAATAAATTATACTAGCCTTCTGGTTGATGTACTTGGTAAATGTGCCATAGTATTGTTCTTTAACCCTTTAATCTATCCTTTTCCCTAATCGTAACCGCTTGTTGAACAAAAAATCCAACTCAGCATTCTTTGGCTTTTTTCGAAAGCTCCATTTCTTGATATAGCAACAAACGTTTGCTACTTTTGAGGTGAGTTAGCATTTATTACGTGCTTGGCCTTTTATTTTTCTTGAAATCCGGGTTCTCTTTGCTGCTTGTTTTGTATTCCAACCTTAAGTTATTTGTTATAAGTATGATCACTTAATGTCTTCCGGATGTTGGTCCAATGTTGTATATTTTTGTTCTTGTACATGGTTAATCTTTGAAAATCAGCAAACCCCATTTCATTTTTCATGAGGGTTTGCGCTTTATTGGTCCTTGGTTGGTAATTCTTGAAAAAAGATATGTTCTTGGTAACTGAGTAGTATTGGGAGTTTTCTTGAATTAAGGTTAGTTTATCTTTGGATTAAGAAAAATTTTGCTTGTGTTTCATTTGGGGTTGTGGTTTGATGTTGTTTTATCATTTGTTTATATGGTCATCAGGAGCTAATCTTTGCAAAAGCTTTGCTTTCTGTCTAATATTCTTAGTTACAATCATTTTTGTTTGTTTGACTGGGAAAATCCCTTTGATTCTTACTCCTTGCTCTTTTATTTTTATTTTATCTTACGATGTGCGAAGATCTATTGTGTTGAATGTGTAGTATGCAGTTTTGATCTTCTTTTTATCTTTTTCTTCCCTTTACATTTTCCCCTTATGCATTTATATTGTGATCCTTAATATCATGCATGTTTGGTATTCTTATTAATGTAGATGCATTTTTCAACTTCCTCTATACATTTTGTGTTGTTCTTTGATGTTCGTGTAGATGCCAATTAATTACTAGCCTAATTTAGAACCTCTAACTATAACTCGGGATCATTTATACTAGTCTTTGGTCTGATGTATTTGGTAAATGTTGTCATAATATTTTTTTCATATTTCATTAATGAATTCTTTGTTCTTCTTGATAGTTATATGCACTTGAAGAATTTAAAGCTTATGTGCTGATAAAGATTAAGATTACACCTGATATATGATCTACCCCATAGCCGCCTATGGAATTGTAGTCCTTGAAAGTCTGTCTTTAGCTATATACAATTGGATCTCTGTAGAAAGAATTTTATATATTATTTTTATCTTAACTTAAATCTTCTTTGCATTATAGTAAATTTGGCTTCCCTTATCTTGTAGAAACCCCGAGAAGTGAAAAGAGAAGAAGTGCTTCAATGGCTGGTCACATATCTGATGAGGACTCTGAAAATATAACCCGAGAAGATCCTTCAATGGAAGGACCTAGGGGGAGTAGAAGTGTCATTGAGAATGGCCATCCTAGTATCAAAAATATAATGACTGGTAATCAGATTACAAAAGCCAAACACCAACTTAGGCGAAGTTCAAAATAAAATTCCCAAGCACAAGGCAGTTGAAATTCAGCTTGTTAAGACTTAATATAGGCTGTCTTTTGAAGTTGATGATAACTTACTGGTTCTTTGCCATGATAGTGGCATGAAAGGTTGTTGGTTCAAGTCTAAGGTTATACAGGTATCACAAAAATATCTGAAAGTTCAATATGATGACATCTAGGATTGTGATGGTCCTTAAAAGCTCGAGGTACCTTAAAAACTGTGACTATAACTTAAGTTTATATACTATAACATATGATCTACTTGCATATATTAACTTGTCCATTCTACATTCACCATGTTTCTTCATCACCTTTGTTTGATTTATAGGAATGGATTCCTTCCTACTGAGTAGAGGCTCTGATAAATTGGGCATGAGATGCACAGGACACATCACAGTTCGGACCCAGCCTTTGGAGGATTATTCTGACTATTCTTTAGAATAGGAATTGTGGTTGATGCTTGGTGATCTAACGGGTGAAGGGAAGGTGTTGTTGTTGGATTTGATATTTGTGGAAGCGCTGATCTTCAGGTTTGCTTCTCTAGTAAGAAATAATAGTCCCCAAAAACTAAAAAACTAAAATATAATAGAAAATAAGAAATAAAAAGGGAATTCTTACTTATCGATTAATGCATTGCAACTTAAGGATAACTCAACAACCAATGGATGTAAAAGTAGTCACTAATAATTCTTCTTTCTACCTGAAATCATATGTCTAAGCTCGGTATTTTCATATAATCGCTCTCCAACTCAGCAATGGAAAAAGTTTTAAACAGTAGGGCTAGCTTCTGGCTAGTTTGTTGTCCAAAATTTTTAGTGTTCGATGTTGGTTATGGCCTAATGCCTCAAGGTACTTTATTCTCAATAATAGGGGAGAACATATTATTGGAGATTCAATATAAGAACGTGAGGGCATGAAGAGATTGGTGTAGATGAAAAATGGGTTGAAGTTAAGCGAAAGAAAGACAGTCATTCATAAGCTCGAGTTTAACTTATGTATCCAAGTGCAGTATCAAAGAATCAGGAACTGCAAAAATCAAGTGATTCCCAATGTTGTGGCATTAATGGAGCTAGGCCCCTTTATAGTTGTACCTTTGGCCTTGCTTAAGATCTTAAGACCTAGTAACATTAATGTTACAAGCTTGTAAGCTATCTGGATTTTGCAGTTCCCTCGTTCTTTGATACTGCACTTGGATTCATGAGTTAAACTCGAGCTTATGAACGACTTTAGGTCTTTCTTTCCCTTTAACTTCAAACCATATTTCATCTACCCAATCTCTTGAAGTCCTCACGCTCTTCCTTTGTATCTCCAATAATATCTACTCACCTATTATTGAGAGAGAAAAACACCTTGGGGCATCAGGGCCATGACCAACATCGAACATTCAAAATTTTGGACAATAAATTAGGCAGAAGCTAGGCCTACTATTTAAAACCTTTTCCACTGATGAGTTAGAAAACCAACTTATGCCAATGTTGAGATAAGATATATTATTTCATGTAAGAATTTAAAATAAGTAGAGACTCCAATTTTACATCCATTGGTTGTTGAGCTATTCTTACGCAAAGATACTATGCATCAACCGACAAGCAAGAATTCTCCTTTTATTCCTTGTTTTCTATTTCTATTTCAACATTTTAGTTTTCTTGAGACTGTTATTTCATACCAGGGAAGTAAACCTGAAGATTACCGCTTCCATAGACATCAAATCAAACAACAACACCTTCCCACCACCCGTCAGACCACCAAGCATTCACTGCAGCTCATACTTCAAAAGATTAGTCAAAATAATCCTCCAGAAGTTGGGGCCGAACTGTGAGGTGTCAGGTGCATCTCATGCCCAGTCTATCAATGCCTACAACTCTGTAGAAAGGAATCCATTCCTATTAACCAAGCAAAGGTAATGAGGAAATTAACATGGTGAAGGGAGAGCGGTCAAGTCAATATATGTAAGTAGAGCATAAGTTATCTTAAGTTATAGTTGCAGTGGTTAAGGTACCTCGACCTTTCCAAGACCAGCACAATCCAGGATGTCATCATATTGAACTTTCAAACATTAATTTTGTGATACCTGTAAGACCTTACACCTGAGCCAGCAGCCTCTCATGCCACTATCATGGCAAAAAAGAAGCTCTAAGTTGTCACCAAGTTCAAAAGACGGCTTATATTGAGGCTCAACAAGATGAATTCCAACCAGTCCTTTGCTTGGAAATTTTATTTTTAACTTCGGGTAAGTTGGTGGTTTGGCTTTTGCTATCTGGTTACTATAGTTGATTCTCCAATACTATATTGTCCACTCTCACCAACACTTCTAACAACGATAGACTAACATAACGCCCCTCATCCAAAATTCCATGGAAAACAACTCTGAGCAATCGGTGGGTAAGTTCGTTGGGTATCCAACGCAGCAACTCCTTGAGCAGCAGGAAGAGCAGTTAGAGATGTTCTGACCTACCAGAAAAAAAATGGAGCAAGTTAATGATTTCAATAACCAACTACTTCCCCTTTCCCGCATCAAGAAGATCAAGAAAGCAGACAATGATGCCCGCCTAATCTATTTGATACTGTTTGTTATTTCTTGTACTTCTGTTGACTGTTGCTTCTTTTTTTTTTTTTTAGCTAAAATGATTGTTTATGTTCTGGATGAGGGTGTTTAAGAACAGGGCTTTTTTTCCGATTAATCTGAAGTGTTTCTCTATGGCATCAGGATGGATTCATATAATCATGTATTTAGCTCTTGGGAAGGGCACGTTGTTTCTCAGGGGAAGGGTTGTCGTGTGGTGCATTACTACTTGAAGGATTCCTCAGGGGAGTTAATCCTTGTTGTGGTGTAGAATTTCATTAATAATCAGAAAAAAGAATGATCGAAATAATTGTAATTTATTAGAATTTCATGAGACACTTATCTTTGGAATGGAGGATGAGGAGAGGAGAGAATACCGACTTAAGAGGATATCAAAAGAATGAAATATTCGGATGAAAACTGACTTAAATAAAGATTCCCATGATCCCATCATGACCTTATGTAAAGCGGTGTGCGGTCTGTACAGAACTTCCAATAAACCTGCCAACCAATTCTCCTCTGACCCTGTGCGTTGGGTGTGTGGAAAGAACAATGTGATATGCGGCCACACACTGTCTGCACAAGGCTTTCAGTGAGTCAGTCAGATCACTACTTTTTGGTGAAGTGGTCATAACTTTCTAATCTGAAATTGGATTAATGAACGGTCAATGGCATTAATTGGAAAGAGTACTCGAAGACCTATAATTTGGTGGGTCATGGTCCAAAAAAATCGTCATATTGTAAGAGGGGTGTTTGTTTGAAATTGAATCAAGTAAAAACTTATACCGAAACTCAATCGGCAAAGAATCTTTCAACTTAACTTTGGGCTAGAGAATTCCTCTTACCTTAGTTTATCTCCAAAGGTCTTATCACACTATAGAATTGATCTTACCACCTAGCTAAAGAGAATGTTTTGTGGAGTTTGGATCTAGCTGCACATGTATCATATCTTATCTCAAGAGTCTAAGGTATTACAAAAGAAACTAAATTTTGTTGCGATTATTGTTTCCATAAAGAAGCCTCCCTCCCATGGGTTTTTGGGGAAGGAGCAGTGGGAAATGGTGAAAAGTTATTTCCAGTTCCATTTTTATTTTTGTATTTTTGTTTCCGACTTCAGTTTTCCAGGCACAAGCTGATTTTTTCCCTTAAGTTGTGCATTAGGATTTAACCTAGAGTGGTGTACGTGTATTCCTTGTTTGAAGAATAAATGAGAACTTATCCTCCTAAGTAATTGCTTCACTATGCTTTATTTTTGCAAGGAAAGTATACTTTGTGCTCCTTGTTCTAACCACAGTAGCCTGTGTGTTATTGTACTTGGAAAACATGCAGCGCACAAGTTTGTGGTTTAGTATAATATTTTGAGAATGAGGCTTTTGTCTTTGGCTTATTCGAACATTATGATTCATTCAATCCTTAAGCGTAAATTACTACGTAATTTGGACTTCCAACTGTTCTGTTTAATTGTTGAAGCTTAATATAGAACAATAGTTCTGACCAATCCCGTGACATCTTAACGTTATGTACGACTATATTTTAAAGTTGCACCATAAGAGTGCAGAAAGTCTTTACACAAAATTCTAACCTAGCTTAGGCTACTTCTTCATAAGAATCCTATCATATCAACTAGTGATTCAGCCTGAACTTAGTTTATTTATACCAAAAATGAAATAAAAAAATATACAATTCATCTTGATTTTCTGCACAAAATCTTATTTGTCTTCTAAAGCTCTATAGTTCCTCTTCTTGTACATCTAGGAACAAGTTTCAACCAAGTTTTTTGACTTACTTCCCCATATCTGATTCCAACATTTCAGTAAATCAACACTTGTTGGCATTGATCATCTGATTCCTACCATGTTCAAGAACAATTGCGATAATTTCTGAGTAACGGGATTTTCCCTTGCAGCTCTGCACAAAATGCATCTAAATTACAGTTGAAATCCCATTCTTTGAAGTTTATCCTGTGTGAGGCAAGCATTTCTTCCTACGAGCCAAGAAGAGCACGCCACCTTAAAAGAATCCTTCACAAGGTATATTTTCCTGCGTACCCTTGTTGAGAGACTTTTGTATAGTCTCTTCTATCACAATCCAAGTCCACACCCTGGACGTGACCGACACTCAAAACCATTGCTGGACTGAGCGAATCCTTGGCCAGACATACTATAAGATAGACAACATAGTGACTAATGTGGAAGCTTTTAAAAGATGAGCATGCAATTCAATAACTTGGAAAAAAAAACACAATAAATTCATAGTTTAAAATATAAAATATGTATAATATGCATATGTTTTTAAAACAACTTAGATAGTAACTCAACTGACTCGTTTATAAAGCCTCTAACATACAGAAAAAAGATTACCGAGACAAGACCCCAGGCTACCTGAATACCATACTAACAACATAAACAAACTAATAATAGTTAAGATAAATTGGAGTCCTCTGAAAGTAAGGAGGTCTCACCAAAGTTGGATGAAATGATCCTAATGATGTGCATGTTGTCGTGAGTACCTGAATCTTCATAAAAAAAATGATGCAACACTGAACGACGTCAATACATTGAATGTACGGTATGTAAAAGAGCTAAATAAAATAATTGACTAAAACTGAACATACTAAGCTTAAATAAAGAACACGGAAGGTAGACTAAATAAAGTTAATTGAATAATAATGCAAGCATGTGTACCTTAACAATACAACTTTATGACTGAATGCCACGACCCAAAATCTTACGCCATGATGGCATCTACTAATATCCCACCAGTTTTTAAGCCAAACCCATAGCCCGAAACCACAAGTAACAGGCTATCACAAGGAATAGAAACAAATGGAAAGCAAACAACAAAAATCAAAATAAAAGAAAGAGGTAGAATCAAAATATATGTGCTCAAGACCTGGTATGAGTTGGTAGTTGAGCTACTAGTCAAAATAGGAGTACAAGGTAAATAAAAATATACAGAACCATCTCCGAACATAAAATAATGACTAGTCCAGACAAAATAGAAGTAGAAGGACAACTTTGCATGCCAGGAGCTCATCCCAAGTCTTCGATCCAAAGCTACTCCACACGAGGCACACGTCAACGGTGAGAACTCGCACAATGATATGTAGGGTGCAGAAGTATAGTATGAATACCAAAAAGTGGTACTAAGTAGGCATAGGACCACTGAACTCCAAAGATAAAGAAAGCATAAAGCAGGTAGAGAAGAAATATATATTACAAGTAGCTAAAGAAAAGATGGAATAAAAGTAAACAGACATGAAGGAATATGATAAAGGAAGTAGGTAACTAATGCAAAGGAACTTAACTGGAGGCACTAGACAATAACCTAACCACAACAATTATTCCACTAGGGAAGTCAACTAACCAAGGATATACTAGCAGTAACCACCGTAAGGAATCACAACAGCCAAAAGGCCAATCAAATCTAACTAAATATGAAAGTATCAAAATAGCGAGAAACAACATCTAACCCTATCATATAAGCTATCCATCATATTGTCACAAACAACACAATCATGATCATACAATAACCTAACTGAGCTACCATGAGCCCTGAAGGTATACAACACCAAACATAACCTAGCCGACCCCCCATATGACCAGCAGGTGCAAACAACAACCAAATTATACTAGTGATAGGCGATGCATATGAATGCAAGTTATGTAACAAAAATTACAAGTGCCATCATTGCCAAGTACCAAGCATATACACCTACCTCTTACCCCTGACACGCCAAGTAGGACCCATGCGGCCCCTTCTCCTATTAAGTAGGTCACATAGAATGACTGACCCATGTGAGACTCGAGAAGCCCATATATACGTACATGGTCCCGAACTAGAACTTTCACAATCAATCCTGTTAGATCTAATCCGTCATGGTATTGGAGATATATACAAAAACCACATAAGTATAGAAAAGGTCACAAATCTCCTCGATCGATTAAGTAAAAAGTGAGCACATCCTCGATGTCTCTTTATCTCAAAAAATCCATTTATCAAAGTGCAAAGGTAGTATGACTCCCATTTAAAATGGGTTTTAGAGTAAAAAGGCAAAACCCTTCTTTCTTAAAATTGTGGTAAAATCAATGCATTTGCTGGGATGGTAATACAAAACACGTGAGAAGGAGTTCCAATGCAATGCATGTCATCACTAACATTCAAACAATAGCATCTAAACAATCCTAATGTTCATAACTCAAATCACCTTCTTCTAGAGCATGGAAAACTAACCTGGAATCCAACTAGTCCTTGACCAATGCCTCATGCCCAATCATATATCAACATACGCATCAATAATACGATAATAAGATCAGTGCTACTCAAGAAACGAAGGGAATTATAAAGTATCAAATAATTGAAAGAGTAACTCAAAGATCTCCACATTTACCTGAAGTCCTACTCAAAAGAACGCTAAGCACAACTAATGCCAACATATGACTATAATAAGAGACTAAGATTTTGAAGCCTAGTCTAAAGTGGGGATCAACATCAAGTCTACGGTCCTATTCAAGGTGAAATACCATATTACCTAAGCAAACCCATGGTCCAGGCACTAGCGAAGGATACCTACCCTAGCAATTCCTATATGGAACAACAATATTACCTAAACGATGAATAAAAACTCATTCTAAGGCACTTAGATCACCAACAATTCTAAAGACTCAAACATCAACTCCCAAGAGGCTAACAACATCAAACTACTCCATTAGTAATGAATTTCCAACCTAGACTAAGAATTTCGCTATACTATACTAGCATGAGGCTCCCACGAGCAGGGCGTAGCTAGAGCTACGCCCAGGGTGTCCAAATGGACACCCTTCGTCGAAAAATTACGTTGTATAAATATGTCTAATTCTACATTTAAATGATATATATTTAAAGTTGGACACCCTTGACAAAAGTTATGCCTTTGGTGTAGTGGTAATAGGTGTCCATTTGAATGTAGGAGTTTTTGGTTCAAACCCCAAATAGCATAATTTTTTTAATTTTATTTTGATAGCCACAAGCCATTATTTTTAAACACCCTTCATTAAATTTCTGGCTCCTCCACTACCTACAAGAATCAGGGAAATAAGATTAAGGGAAGTAGTCCTAAACCCGTAACACACAATCATAACCCACATGCAATCTATAACATTAACTCATGGAGCACAATATAAAAGAAAGTGAACGATAGCCTACAAGGAAGTTGAACTGTAATCTTGAACTATCCATGAGCTTCCCAACTTTTCTTCACATCCTCTGAATGCCATAATACTATCAAAATTACAAACTTTGCATCACTATAAGTAAAACAATACCCATATTACAATAATTATTCGTGGGTAAAAATTTGGGTAAAAAATTGTAGATGAGCACCCGCACAATGGATCATGAAATCAACTCCTCCAATTGGTCCCAACTAGCTCAAGGAACTTGTACCCCAAAAATAGGCACAATTCGAGCTCAAATTGCCCCAAAAAAGACCCAACAAAAAAACTACCTTCCAAGACCCATTCAAAGAAATAATTGAAGAAATTAACGAAGACTTATGATTAAGATGTGAGAAATATGACTCAAACAACGCTCCCACGCCGATCCTAGATCAATCCCTAGAAATCCGCAAGAAATCTCCCTAACCCAAGCTCTCAAACTCTTCTTCGCACTTATGAAAAATGAAGAAGAAGAGAGAGATATAACTCCTAGCAGGGCCACACCGGCGAGAAATTCTCCACAGGAGCAACGTCCAATGGACCAATCAGCTTTGCACAAGCAGACCAACTCTACAGGAATGAGCCCGTAGGAGCTAGGATCAACTCTCTAGATGAGCGGCTCCGTAGTTGTGGGCCTAGTTCTGTAGGGCTGGCCGCCTCAGTAGAGTGCACAAGCAAACTTGGGTTTAAAATCTCAAGTTTCAACCAGATTTTCGAAAATAGTTCAGTTCCCACCAACGCAAACCATATATGATACCCATTAGGAAATGGCATTTCAAACTCGATCGAACTATTAGAACTTTCAACGGAGGTCGTCTCGATAAAAATAGGTACACACCCAAGCACCTATAAACCACAAGGTTGCTCAAAATAAGTTCAAAAACCACAGGACCTGAACCAGAGGTCCATCTAGACCTAACTCGGCGTGCTAGAACTAACAAAACCACCAGAATTGTATTCGGATGTCAGTTACCAATATTTTTTACCGAAGTCAACTGTTCAAACTTCAAAAGCTCCAAAAATATAAACTTGCATAAAAACCAAAGGAACCACCAGGTGATTGAACAATCAGTACCAACAAGACATAAATGACTTGGGATCGCTATAGAAAAGCTCTAAATGCAGAAAATATTAAAAAATAGAGGAAATGACCTGGAGGGTCATTACATCATGTAGTACTAAAAGGACTTTCTGTCACGAACCAATACTATCCCCTAGATATGATATGGTGCCTAGAGCCACGAGTGAACCCAAGATAACTACATAGCATAAAATGGCACGAATATATATAACACACATAAACAGAATAAACTGAAAAGTGTAAAATGATACTAAAAATCTTCTCGATCTTAAGTTATGAATCATATTTTAATCACTATGAAATTGACACCTCGCTAGGAAACTCCCTTTCTTTTTATGCCATTAATTTAGATACGTGACTTTTAACCCTCTCTGAATTTCAACCCATTTTTTAGCTTTCAATATCTACATTTAAATTCAATTTTTATTTTAACTTTGTTTTATTTTTATTAATTTTTACTTGAGAAAATTAAAAATTACAATAAAGAGTGGTGTTTTATAGATAATACTTTTGTATTTGATTTGCAAGGAAAAAGAAAAATTACACAAAATATGTTCTTTGAATTTTCTTATATATAATAATCAAGTAGCATTTTATTATTGGTTATTTTTTAAAAGAAAAAAAAAGAAAAAGATCGAACCCGATAGGATGTTCCCACGTGGTAAATTTTATTTCAATCTCTATCAAAGGCATATTCCATTGGAGAGGGGAATATTCCACTCTTTTTCTCCAAGCGTTTTGATCTTATCCAAAATCCGTGAGGACATTTTAGGAAGATTACACCTCAAAAGATTTACCACATTACACCCTAAACCTAATCTATAAAACCACAAGAGAGAGACCCAAATGTAGAGTCGTCAATATGGGCTTGGCCCGTTGGACTGATCTGGCCTAACCCATGATTTAAAAGGACTGGGCTAAAGATTTTTGGCACCCATTTAAGAAAAAAGGTTTTTTAACTCGACCCGGATAAGTATGCTGGTCTATGGGGCTTGATCAATAAAGGTTGGCTCGGCCCGTGGACTAGATAAAAATAATTAAAAATAAAAATAAAATATAGTATTAAAAATAACAAAAGTTCAAAGTCAAAGTCTATTCAAAGTATACATATTAAAATTTAGAATCATGTACTTAAAATTAATATTAGTACTGTATCATCATAATAATCATTAAACATTGGTGGACGTGTTCCCACCAAGTATAGAAGTTTCATTCATCATGAAACTATTCAAACACTTGTTACTCAATACTAGTTGCATGGTTTTTCTTAAACTGGTAATACCTTTTTGTGTACATTTAAATCTTATACATTATTTTGAAATTTAGTTATTTTTAATGTTTAACTAATTGATATTGCATATAAACTGGAGATGATTATGAAGATGTTAAGACAACCTTGCCACAAGCTAATCCATATGTGCTTGATGAAGATGATGTGTTTGTGTTGGATGCACTATGAGTTTCATGAAATTTTTTCAAGAGTTCATTTTCACTTTTAATGGTTTGAATATTGTCATAACTTTTTTGTGTTTTATTGTGATCATTGAAAAATAATTAGTTTAATATTTCTATTTAGACTAGTTATTTATACTTGAAGTCAAACTTAATAATATTATAAAGTTTATTTAATTTGTAGATTTTGGTTAACAAGTAGTAACACTAATACCGTGTAATATTGTACTCTTATGGATATATTTTAATATTTATAAATTATAATTTAATTTAAAAAATTATAAAAAAATATATTTTTAAAAAAGTAGGCTGACCTGGCATGACCCGCAACCCATGTACGGATGGTTTGGGATGACTGTTTTTTAACTCGAAAAAAAATAGATCAGTTCGGCCTGACTTGCCAAATTCCAATGCCTATATGGGCTAAGCCTGAATGAAGTAGGCCAGCTCATATTAACAGTTCTACCCACATGAATGGGGGAGCCACAACACTTTACTCTAAAGACTAAAAAGGGAAGAAGCTAGCAGCTCAACTCCTCCTTTTTCTTCACAAAAAAACTGGCAGCTCTATGGTCTATGGAGGTTTTCATTCACTAACTCTGTTTGTCGTGCCGACTTCTCCAGCATAAAGGTCCTTTTTTTTTCCTGTTTCAAACAAGTTTCATCAGTTGTACTTTGTGAATCTTCATCTGCTTATATATATGAATGAGATGAATATTTGATTTATGAAAAATATTTAGCTGTACTCGGTGAATTCCAATTAATTATTAGCCTATTTTAGAGAAGATTTTCTTTAAAGAAATATAGGTCATGCAGCTGAACTATTCTTAATTAAGTCCTCTAATTATAGATCGGGATCACTTCACTACAGCAAAATGATCTTTAGCGGCAAGTAATTAACGACAATAGCTTAATTGCCACAAAAATATACATATTTAGCGGCAATTAGCACTCTTTATTAATGTGTATATTTATTGCCGCTAAAATTTATTTTTGTTGTATTGTTTATGCTAGTCTTTGGTTTGATGTACTTGGTAAATGTTGTCAAAATATAGTTTCCATATTTCAGCAATGAATTCTTTGTTCTTCTTGATGGTTATATGCACATGAAGAATTTAAAGCTTACATTCTCATCAAGCTTATGATTACACCTTATACATGATCTACCATATAGCTGCTGCCTATGAAATTGTAGACCTTGAACGTCCTTGTTTTCAGTTGTATACAATTGGATCTTTGTAGAAAGAAAGCTATAAATTATTCTGATCTTAACTTTAATTTACTTTACATTATCATAAATTTCACTTACCTTATCCCGTTGTTACTCCAAAACGTGAAAAGAGAAGAAGTGTTTTAATGGTTGGTCACATATTTGATGAGGTCTAAAAAAATATAACCCGAGAAGATCCTTCGACGCAAGGACCTAGGGGGAGTAGAAGTATCTATGAGAGTGGTCATTATATTCTGCTATCAGAAAGCCAATTCATGAAAACCAAGTAGCAAAAGCCAAAATGTTAGAATGTACGCATCCACCAGTGTTCACAGGATCAGGTCCCCGACAAAATAAAAGTGCAGAAAATAAATAGCACAACGTAAAAATAGGCACAAGAGTTTTACGTGGAAATCTCCTTGCTCAAGGGAGTAAAAGCATGGTCTGTCACACAAGATTTTCAAACTGTTTTTGCTAATCTTCTCAAGAAAAAGGAAAACACAGTTTACAAGCACACACTGAGATTAATCTCCTAATCTCAACACTAAGTAATACAACCTATTACATAACGAGCCAAAGCAATGCATCTATTGCCCACTATACTAACCCTCACTAATTAATATAGACTTTAACAGTAAGACACAAAATTGACTCTAAAAATGTTCTTACAAAAACTCAAACAAAGATTTGAAACGTTTCTAACAATAGTGAAATGAATCCTACAAGTTTAGCTCAATACAAACGTTCAAGAACAGCAGCAGGTACGGAAAGCACTTCTTCAGTTGATCAGGTCCTTGTTGTATGTGTTCTTGTGCCTGAGTTCTTCCTTGAAGATGGCTTTGTCTTTTTAAGCTTGTGAGTTTTTTTGCCAAATCTTGAGTTTGCGTTTTTGAGAAGAGACTATATAAAATAAACACAAACTCCTTGAGATGACCTTATTGACTGAAAGCCTGTTGTTCAGAAAAGTTGTGCACCTACCACATCAGAGGTGGCAACTTTTCTGACAGTTATCTTGTTGCCTTTTTATATACACAATCTTGCAGGGACCAGGTCCCTTGCAATGTTCTTTGTGTGTTCTTGAAAGGCTTGCTGGCTCTCTTCCTCTTTTGAATGAATGAATTTAATATGTTGTTTGTCATGTTGAAAATATCAACCATAAAGAATTATTAACCGTTGGAAAAACAATCTCGTCCATTCTGATTGGTTCAGTACACTGGCGCCTCANCAAGTTTAGCTCAATACAAACGTTCAAGAACAGCAGCAGGTACGGAAAGCACTTCTTCAGTTGATCAGGTCCTTGTTGTATGTGTTCTTGTGCCTGAGTTCTTCCTTGAAGATGGCTTTGTCTTTTTAAGCTTGTGAGTTTTTTTGCCAAATCTTGAGTTTGCGTTTTTGAGAAGAGACTATATAAAATAAACACAAACTCCTTGAGACGACCTTATTGACTGAAAGCCTGCTGTTCAGAAAAGCTGTGCACCTACCACATCAGAGGTGGCAACTTTTCTGATAGTTATCTTGTTGCCTTTTCATATACGCAATCTTGCAGGGACTAGGTCCCTTGCAATGTTCTTTGTGAGTTCTTGAAAGGCTTGCTGGCTCTCTTCCTCTTTTGAATGAATGAATTTAATATGTTGTTTGTCATGTTGAAAATATCAACCATAAAGAATTATTAACCGTTGGAAAAACAATCTCGTCCATTCTGATTGGTTCAGTACACTGGCGCCTCACCAACCATTGACAGGACAGCTTTACAATTGTACCCCATTATATGGAGAGAACTCTGCTAGGGACCGGGTCCCTACATTTGTGAGCCACTGAAACAGACAATCTTGTTCGTTCTTCCTATTGGTGCAGTACACTGCACTTTTCACCTACCACCTGACATGACAGCTTTACAGTTGTACCCTATTTTGAATCTAGACGAGAGGACTCTGCAGGGACCGGGTAGGCCCTGTATTTGTGAGGATCATTAAAACACCTAGAATATAACATTTTCCCCCTTTTTGATGATGACACACAAATATTCCCCACACTGAGTTTATTCATTCATTTCACTGTTGTCAGTCCCAATAACAAGGATCTGGTTCCTTGTTAGATCTCTAAGTTTGTAAATCATCAAAACTTAACATCAGCTTCGAAATAACATTTTCCCACCTTTTTATGATAACAGACTTATTTACCTTCTTCCCCATTTCACCAGTTCCCCCTATCATCATGATTCTTCAGGTAACTGGATTGGTCCCCTTTTTGCATCAGTTCCCAGAGTTTGTCAAATCATCAAAACTTCACATCAGCAACAAAATAGCATTTTCCCCCTTTTTGATGATGACAGACTTATTCAACTTCTTCCTCCTATTGACATTACCATGTCCTCTTCAAGTAGCTAGCATTGATTCCCCTATCATCATGACCATGTCTTCTTCAAGTAACTAACATCATTGATCTCATACCTTAACAATTTCCCCCTTTTGACATCATAAAAAAAGGTTAAAGCAGTAAACCAAATTGACAGATATGCAGTTCAAGCAAATTCATGGACACTTGGGCAACACTGAGCATGATTGAAAGTACATAAAGTAATGAGACAAGTCAGTAGAAACAAGGCATTTTTTCATTCAAAAATAAAAAATCAGCAATCAAAGCATTGCACATATAATTACGAATGAGAACCAGACAATGCCCACTGAGTTTCGATAGAAAACGAGGAAGACTGACACAGGAGTGTAGGAAGAGAGGGGATGACTTAGGAGCAACAGATTGAAAGAATAGAATTACTCGATCATATCCCTTAGCATGGTTTTTCAGACTCCACTCTTAAAGTTCAGCATGTTTTGCTGCTCAAGCTTCATGTTGAACCTTCAGGGCTACTAGTTTTTTTTTAACCTGCTCCCTCTGATAATGCTGTTTCAAAAGCTGAGCCCTTAGGAAAACCATTTCAGTATCCCTGTTAGCAAGAGCAACTGTCATAGCTTCCAACACTAGCCTTAGTTTCTCATACCAGAAAGATTGGTAAAATCAAACTTACTCAAAGCCTCCGAGATGAATAGATTAATAATTGAGGAACCATCTCAAAAAAATTAAATTTTTATTGTTTTTTTTAAAAAAAAACAAACCAGACACCTTCCTATTCAGAATACTTTGGGTCCTCAGAATATCAACCTCTTCCTTTTTGAAAAACATATTTTCCACCTTCTTCTTTTTGCTTATTGGACCGGGTTCCTCTTTATACTTAAAAACATCTTCATCAGAAAATTCTTTAGTAAGAACAAAGGGTTTAAACATTTGAAGAGTTTTTGAGAGAGAAGAAAGGAGGGTTTCGAAAAACTCTGATATTTGGAAGGAAATTTGAATTTTCTGGGGAGATGGAAACAAATATGGAGTATAAAGGAAGTGAAAGGGTGTATCGTGTGAAAGGAAGAGTCATCTTGACATTTAAATGATGGGAGAATGATCAGATACCTGAATGACAGACATGTGGCAATTGCAATGGTTCTCATGCATAATTCAGAATGCAATGTTAAGAGTGCTAACCTTCGAGAGCGGACCAGGTCCCTCTCTGTAGTTTGAATGTGATTACATTGATCTGTCGTGACCTCCCTTTTCCTTCAGCCCTTTTGCCATGTGTGTATACCTATAAAAGGTATGAGACTGGACTTGCTAAAACATACATAACTGAAAAACAAGGATACCTGCTCCTTTTGCATAGTCATGATAGGGTTGATTGTTTCAGGCATGGTCCACTCAATCAAGTTTCAGCATTCCCACATCACTTTGATTATCTCAGTCTGATCTTTTAAGTGATTCAAGATGCTGCTTGATCCAGAAGAGTTGAGTACATCAAGTTGCACTTGCTACATTCTCTGCCTCAATTGTTGAAAGAGCAATTGAATCTTGCCTTTTAGTTCCCCATGAGTAAGAGATCAGCCTATAACATAAGCAACTCCTGAGGTACTCTTTCTATCAACTTGGTACCCAGCATAATCAGAATCATCAAGTACTCCAAATCAAAAAGTCTCTTGATGGACAAAATAGAACCGGGTCCCCTGTTTTCTTTAAATGTCTCAAGATTTTTCTTAGCAGCCTTCAAATGTGATTCTTTTGCACAAGAATGGAATCTCTGAACCAGGTTCATCAACATCCAGCTTCAAGTTAGTGCCCATGGAAGTATGAATTGTCTAGGCATCCATAATATGAAACCTTTTTAGTAACGTCTCTGAGGTTGTACCAGGTCCTTGTCTTTGAAAAACTTCACACACTATCCTGACTTCATGTACTTTAAGCCTTTTGAGCAGCTCCTTGATGAATTTTTCTTGACAAACAAGGGTACCTTTGGAAGTTTGCTTGATCGATAGCTCCAAGAAGAAATTTAATTCTTCCATTATGCTCACTTCAAAACTCACTATTCATGAGTGCAACAAACTCTTCACACAGCAACTCAAAATTTGCTTCAACGATGAAATCATTAATATGTACTTGAATAATCAACAACTCTATTCCTTGTGATTTAAAAAGAGGATTTTGTCAATTTTACCTCGTTTGAAAACATTGTTGAGAGGAACTTGGTCAGCTGGTCGGGAAACCGAGTGTCATACTTTTCTTCTTTCAAACTGATCTTGATCAGCTTCTTCATTTTCACCTCTAGAATTCATATTATGAGCTTGAATTGCATCATCATTGTTCAGTAATGTCTACCGGACCAGGTCCCTCATCAAGTACATCATCTGCATCAGCTTCCTTGGTACTACTGGATTCAATAAGAGGACATTCTTCAGCAAGCCCATCTCTCTGAATCTAAAGCAACTCTTCTATCTCAAAAACTTCTTTGTTTCGCAACTTCTCAATTCTTCCAGACTCATCAAAAATCATATGAACACTTTCTTCAATGCAAAATTCTTGTATTTATGCACCTGGTAAGCCTTGTTAAAGGAAGAATATCCCCTACATATTCTTTTATCACCATTGAGATCAAACTTCTCAATATCATCATTTTGGTTACAAAACATGTAGTATTCACCACTCCAGCCCGAAAGTTCTTTGAAAGATTAAAAGCCTACTTATTCCACCTGAAGGATGGTCTGATCTGTTTCTCTTTAACATAAGCAATACAAACTTTTTCATCTACAAATTTTATTTTGGGCATACCACGGACTAGGTCCCTTGGCACAAGTTTGTGCAGTAGAGAAGCACTCACATAAGCACGTCTCTTGTGTCATACCTCAGCATTCTCACCTTGAGCACTAAGGCAAGTGAGGCTGTCACTACGAGTAGTATTCAGATCAGTAATATACATGTTCTTGCATCTCTTTTCTGTCAAGATCATCACCCGAGAGAGCAAGTTTGTGACCACACATTTATATGATAAGCTTGACTTCATTTTTATTCATCACAAATCTGTGAAACACTTGAAAGATTGTACTTCAACCATTGAGATAGTACACAACTTCAATGGAGTATTCCATAGATTTTCAAGTCCTGCCTACACCAAGAATGTACCATTTCTTGCCATTGCCAAAAGAGACACCTCCACCTTGAAGTGCCTTGAGAGAGAGAAAGTTTTCATTTTTTCCAGTCACGTGCTTTGAGCATCCGCTATTCATGAACCAACACTGATTGTTATTACTACCTCCTCTCACTTGCATAGCAAATCACTTGTTAGCCTTGGGAACCCATTTGAGACAGAGTTCCCAGTAAGCAGCTAACAAAGTGATAAGAAAATCTTTTGTCTAGTGAGAAAGACTGATTTTCTTCAACTTAGGACTATAAGCAGGACCAGGTCATTTCTTCAGTCTATTTCTCTGTTTGGAATAGTTTGACGAACTTCCTTCATATTTTTTCAAAACAGGACAATCTCTCTTAATATGTCCATCTCGACCACAATGCACATACATCAGATCATCAGCATAAAAAATAGATTTGTTGTGAGTATTGTATGGGGGGGATCTATTTTCTCACAGCCCATCCCTCTTCTACTATTGTTGCCTTGACCAATTAGATTTGTAAGGATCTGAGAGGAATTGGTCTATTTGATGGATTTTTCAAGTTCCTCTTTTACACGGACCAGGTCCCTCTCCAACTCGAGATTTCTTTCTAAAGCCAATTCCATCTTCATTTCAGTAGTATGCAGCTTATTTTCAAGCTCCAGTTGCAAGTTGCTTGCCTCGTTCTTTCCTTTAAAAACTGTATTAGTTACCTCTTTAATCTTTTCTTTCAGTTCTAGATTTTCAACTTCTAGAACAACCATTTGATTTTTAATATCAAATATTTGGGCAACTAAAGCATTTTTTCCATCTTGAGAGATGTCTAGGCTATTGTTCACGAGATCATTCTCAGTTGTTAGCTCACTTATCAAATCAAGTAGTACAACAACTTGCTTTCTCAATTTACTGGTAGAAAAGTATTCAAGTTTTGCACGAAATATGATAGGGTTGCCTTTTCATCAACATCTTCATCATCTGACTTTGCCATGAAAGCATCATTAGAGTGCTCAGAATCATCTGAATCAGTTGAGGAATTTTCCCATGCAGCTAGATCCTTCTTCACTGCCTGAAAAAGGGCTTCTTTTTTGCTTGGCTTGTTACGGACCTGGTCCTCCTCTTTGTCTTTACTTTCTCCAGACTTGACATATTCTCCGTGGTCAGCTTTGTGCATAGAGCAGTCTCTAATGGAGTGACCTAGTTGATCACACTTGTAACATACGTCACTAGAGCTTGTAGAACTGTTGTGATTTTCTTTCTTCATGAAACCACCACGTTCTGTCAAGAATTTGTGAAATCTTTGAGTGAAGAAATAGTCCATGTTCTCATCTATTTTAGGGGTTTCACTTTGTGACACCATGGAAGCAAGTGATTCGTCTCTTTTAGCATTTTTCTTCTGATCAGCCTCATCAATCAGATCTGTCCTCTTGTATTTGCCCCTGAGAATGAGACCCTCTCCTTTCCTGTGCATCTCATGAACTTGAAGATGTTCAAATAGTGCATTCAGTCACCACATCATGATCCCTTGTCTCATTGCCAAACACACATTCATTTGTCCAAGATCTGGGAAGAATTTCCAGTATCTTAGAGACTTGCTTGCTCACAGGGACTGGTTCTTCAAGGAACATAAGTGAATCTGTAATGGTGGAGAATTTGGTACGCATATCATGAATGGATTCACCTTCTTTTATGGTGAAACTTTCAAACTGAGTAGTAAAGAGATCTAGCTTTGATCTCCTTGTTTCCTCAGTACCCTCATATGTTGTTCTCAATCGATTCCAGATTTCCTTGGCTGATTCACACGATGAGATCATATCATATTCATTCATACTGATGCCGCACATCAACAACTTCATAGCTTTGTGGTTTTTCTGGACTAATCTTTTTTTAGAGTCATTGTATTGTTGTCGAGTTTTGGGAATGACTCTTGTGACCTCTCTATCTTTAACCTCCATAGTTGACACATAAGGACCTTCACATATGACACTCTATACCTTAATGTCCTCCCATGAGATAGTCACTCATTCGAATCTTCCAGTGTCTATAGAACTGACCATCAAATAGAGGTGGTCTTGTGGGGGATTGACTTCTTTGCAGGTTCAGTGGTGTCGACATTCCTTACAGGAACCTCTCTTTTGGTGTTAACCAGATAGAGAGCCCAAGCTCTGATACCAATTGTTGGAATGTAAGCGTCCACCAGTGTTCACAGGACCAGGTCCCCGACAGAATAAAAGCGTAGAAAATAAATAGCACAACATAAAAACAGGCACAAGAGTTTTACATTGAAACCTCCTTGCTCAAGGGAGTAAAACCATGACCTGTCACACAAGATTTTCAAACTATTTTTACTAATCTTCTCAAGAAAAAGGAAAACACAGTTTACAACCACACACTGAGACTAATCTCCTAATCTCAACACTAAGTAATACAACCTATTACATAACGAGCCAAAGCAATGCATCTATTGCCCACTATACTAACCCTCACTAATTAATATAGACTTTAACAGTAAGACACAAAATTGACTCTAAAAATGTTCTTACAAAAACTCAAACAAAGATTTGAAACGTTTCTAACAATAGTGAAACGAATCCTACAAGTTTAGCTCACTACAAACATTAAAGAACAACAGCAAGTACGAAAAGTACTTCTTCACTTGATCAGGGCCTTGTTGTATGTGTTCTTATGCTTGAGTTCTTCCTTGAAGATGGTTTCGTCTTTTTAAGCTTATGAGTTTTTGTTTGCCAAATCTTGAGTTTGTGTTTTTGAGAAGAGACTATATAAAATAAACACAAACTCCTTGAGACAACCTTATTGGCTTAAATCCTGTTGTTCAGAAAAGTTGTACACCTACCACATCAGAGGTGGTAACTTTTCTAACAACTGTCTTGTTGCCTTTTCATATACGCAATCTTGCAGGGACCAGGTCCCTTGAAATGTTCTTTGTGAGTTCTTGAAAGGCTTGCTGGCTCTCTTCCTCTTTTGAATGAATGAATTTAATATGTTATTTGTCATGTTGAAAATATCAACCATAAAGAATTATTTACCGTTGGGCAAACAACCTCGTCCATTCTGATTGGTTCACTACGCTGGCACCTCACCAACCACTGATAGGATAGCCTTACAGTTGTACCCCATTATACATCTGATGGAGAGAACTCTGCCAGGGACCGGGTCCCTACATTTGTGAGCCACTGAAATAGACAATCTCATTCGCTCTTCATATTGGTGTAGTACACTGCACTTTTCACCTACCACTTGACATGACAGCTTTACGGTTGTACCCCATTTTGAATCTGGACAAGAGCACTCTGCAGGGACCGGGTCCTTTATTTGTGAGGATCATCAAAACACCTAGAATATAACACAAATTACCACCAACTTACGTTAGAATTCAACTTGTTTAACCTTCATATAAGTTGTCTTTTGAAGTTCATGGCAACCTAGGGGTTCTTTGCCATGGTAGTGGCATGAAAGGCTACTATACAGGTGTAAGGTCTTACAGGTATCAAAAACACATCTGAAAATTTAATAAAATGGCATCCAAGTTTGCGATGGTCCTAAAAAGCTTGAGGTACCTTAATAATTACGACTAAAACTAAACTTTATATACTACTAGTTTTTGAGAACGTGTGTTGCACGTTTGTCTCATATAATTATTATCAAACAATTCTAATGATCGACTATTTCAACAATTTTTTGATCTTCTTGATTCTTTAACCTCTGCATGCAATCTAACAGAGAAATGTAGAAATGGAGGTAGAATATTGAAGAGGAGCCAATCTTTAGTTGCTTCCAACATTACAAGACATTAGTTAAGATATAAAAACCTGAATTCACTAATAAAATGTTATATCACCACAATAATAATTTTGACAGTGTTTCCTAAGATTAGAGCCATTAGAACTTGGGACAGAATAGACCTGTAAAAAGAGCTCAAACTATAAAAACAAAAACATATTCTACAACTTCATTTAGCTAAGAATCATCAAAAGAATCCAAATATTTCGGGACGACATCCACATTTTCTTATAAATGAGTTTTGTGCCTGAAACAATTCCATCAAGTTGTCTTGCTTGCCCGGGGACTAACACCCAAGTAGTTTGTCATGAGACTCGTGATACCAAACATCATAGCCATTGAGATCTGCTTAAGATCATTTTCCACATTCCTTACTTTACCTAGGAATTGAACACTGAATATAATAAGCCACGAGCAAATCTTGTATCTGATAACTTAGCACCAAAGACGCCGAAGATGACGGCTATGAAGCCGTAGTAATCTATAGGAAGATCTTGTGGACTAACCAGCGAAGCCTTGTACGGTTTCGCCGCCATATTCGAGTAAAAAGATTCAATGGGATTTGCAAATTCAATTGCTCTTTGGGTGACTTAAATAAGGGACCTTAGGTAAGGGAAGCTGAAAAGAATCAAATTATTAAAGATTTTTTAGCCAAAGATTAAAAAGACCCATCAATTTTCAACTTAATTGTTTGACATTTGATCTTCATCAATGTTGCAAAGTCATATTGTGTTGAATGTGCAGCATGAGGTTTGGATCCTCTTTTTATCTTTTTCTTCCCTTTATCATTTTCCCCTTATGCATAAATATGTGATCTTAATATCATGCATGTTTGGTAATCTTATTAGTGTCGATGCATTTCTCAACTTCCTCTGTATGCTTTGCTTTTAATTGACATTGGTGTATATGTTCGGTATGGTTCTTTGATGTTCATTTAGATCCTAATTAATTACTAGCCAGTTTAGAGTGAATTTGTCTTAGGAAATGTAGGCCAGCGACTGAAATTTGTTGAATTAAGTCCTCTTATTATAGCTTGCAATGATTTATACTAGTCTTTTGTTAATCTTGTCATAATATTGTTTCCATAGTTCATCCATGAATTCTTTGTTCTTCTTGATGGCTACACACACATGAATGATTGACACAACGTAGAATATCTTTTATGATCTATGTTAAGATACTCTAGATACTATAGTTAGTGTAGAATATTGTGTCGCATTAGTTGTAGAATATTGTGTAGAATTAGTTGTAGAATAACTACATTAATTATTCGAGATACTACAGTTAGTATAGAATATTGTGTAGCATTAGTTGTAGAATAACTACATTAATTATTCGAGATACTACAGTTAGTATAGAATATTGTGCAGCATTAGTTGTAGAAAATTATGCACATAAATTTGTAGGATTTACAGTAAATGTAGCATATTTTATCATGTGCATAAATAACGTTGTATTCTTTTGTATTTGGACAAATGAATTGAGACAATCATTCTTCAGTTTATCTCATGTTTTCTCTGTTCTTGAGTCTTGACATAAAATTAGAGTCTTCTCTTCTTAGATTCATAGTACTTGATATTTGGTTACTTTCAAAAAAAAAATTGGATTATTTTGTTTTCTTGGATGTTCATCAACAATTAGTCCTAAATACTTAGATTTCTTGGACTTGATTATTCTAGGTATTTTTCCGTCTTATATGTTTTAGATTTTGTTATTCAAAAAATATGATTTTACATCACTTTGAGTCCATCAATGTTCGTTTCACTGAAAAAGAATATTCTGCTTGGGAATTTCAGTTTCAATTATTTGTCACTGAATTTATGGGGTCATATAGATGAAAGTGATCTTGCTCCTACAGATCCTAAAAGTTAGGTTAGTGGAAGGTCAAAGATGATCGGATGATGACATAGATTCTAGAGTCAACTAACCCTCTTAGTGTCCTTAATCTTACGTCATACAAGACTACAAAGTTCATGTGAGATTATTTACAAAAGTTTTACTATCAAGATGCATAACGCTTTCAGCTAGAGCATGAAATTGCTAATTACTGTCAAGGATATCTCTCTATTTAGGATTATTTTTTTGAATTTAAGAACTTGTGGTCTAAATTCATTAATATTGTTTATGCTAAAATACATGTCGAATCTCTCTCTATAATTCAATCAGTCCATGCGCAAAGCAAGTAAGATCAATTTTTATTAAATTTTGATTTGATTTGTAAAGTGTTCACTCTAACTTGATGAATCATGAGTTGTCACCCTCCTTGGATGTCTATTTTAGGGAATCAACTCGAGAAAAGCAACGTCTTCTCACACAAAATGCTTTCAATCAAGACATTGTTTACACTGTTGCATTTACTGCTTAAGAAAAAGGAAAGGGCAAGGATATGAGAAAAACTCAATGCTATAGTTGCAAGGAATATGGTCATATTGCTAGCAATTATTATGATAAGAAGTTTTCCATTTATTGTAAATAAAATGGTCATAATATAAAAGAGTGTCCCACACGTCCTCAAAACCACACAATCAATGCTTTTTCATGTTGTGATAAATGGTTCCACTTCTAATAACTCATCTTTTAACTCAAGCAGCTGATAAGTTCATACTTCTAAAATGGTGCAACAAATAATGATGTCATCCTCGTTAGCTTTGGGGCTACAAGGTAACAATATTACATCTAATTTTTGGCTTGTTGATTATGTCGCTTCCAATCATATGACCAACTTAACTAGTATGCTAAAAAATATTTGTGAGTATCACAGTCCATCACAAATCGAAATTGTCAAACGGTAGTAATTTACCCATTACCATGGTTGGAGATATTAACCAAAGCTCTCCGCTAGTCTTATTTTAGTTGACCTATTGGTAGATAACAATTGTAATATGAATCTTTCTCGTAATGTTTGTCTTGTGTAGGATTAGGTATTGGAGATGATAACCACGAAGGGGACTAAAGTTAGAAGATTGTTTCCTATATTTCATTTCTTGTGTTCTATCTTTTGCCTGTATTTCTGTAGCTAGTAAAATCGAGGTTTGACATAAGTAGCTAAGACATCCAAATTCTTTTGTGTTGTCTCACATTTTAAATTCTGGCCAATTGAAAAATAAAAGTAAATTTTTCAGCAACTCCCTTTGATTGTTCTACTTGTAAATTAGACAAAAGTAAAATTCTTCATTTTCCTAATTTTGGTAGTCGTACTATGAAGTGTTTTGATTTCCTTCATAGTAATGTTTGGGGGTATTTCACCAATTATTTCCAATACTCATTTCAAGTACTTTGTAACATTAATAGATGATTATAATTAGTTTACATAGGTGTATTTTCTCTGATTCAAATCTGAAGTGTTCTCCATATTCAAGACATCTTTGGCTTACATTGAGACTCAATTTTCTACCTGCATCAAAATGTTACAATCCTAATCTGGTGGAGAATATATGTTTAATGAATTCAATAGTTTTACTTTAGAAAAGAATTATCTCATAACGCTCTTGTCCATATACGCCACAACAAGATGGGGTTGCTAAACATAAAAATGTCATCTTTTGGACGTAACTCGTACTTTATTGATTGAATCCTAAGTCCCATCTAAATACTGGGTTGAAGCTTTGTATACTATTGTCTATTTAGTAAATATGATGCTATCTGAAATGTTAAATATTAATTCTCCATATTATTGTCTTTATCACCAAAATTCGAGTTATGATAATTTTCATACATTTAGTTGTGTTTGTTTTGTGAATCTATCTCCTTCTTAGCCCAATAAACTTTTTGTTCGGCCTACTAAATGTGTTTGTATGAGTTATATTACATCGCATAAACACTTTATTTGCTTTGATCTAAGTTGTAATAAATTTCATGTTTCTAGAAATGTTGTTTTCTTTGAGAATCTCTATTTCTTTCTTTCTCATGTTGAGTCATCTTCTATTTCTCATCTTCATCCTACTTTTGAATATTTGTCATGTGCTCTTAAGCAGTTCAAGTTTTTATTTGTGTATGAACGATGTCGATTAACTTTACCCCATTTCAAAATTGATTGGCCATTTGATACTTCTCTTCAACCATCGGATGTAAATGGGTTTATATGTCAAGAATTCATTTAAATAGAACTCTTGATCTGTAGAAAGCTTAATTGATGGTCCTTGGTAACAAATATGAGTATGGTGTTGACTATGAGGACTTTTTCACCAGCAATAAAAATGACTACGATGCGAACTTTGAAAAGTCATTGCAATATGTGAAACGTTTCAGTTTGTACAGCAACCCTCATACTGTTAGACAAGCTCGACAAATCCTTAGTATGTATCCTATTTCTAAATTCAATCTTTGTGTTCTTGGTAGGTATTGTCATGATCCCTAGAGGACGTGCATTACTTTACGACGAAGCAATTCACAAAATACTAATAGACCTTTTTCTAATAAAGAAATTCTTCTCTGTTCAGATACAAAGAAGAGCAGAGTAGAAAGTAGCTAATTAAGGCATGAATAAGTAAACTTGAAGAATTTAAATCATAGGACAAGCTTGTGATCGAAACAAAACCAGCAAATAATTCTAATTTGAGAAAAATATAAACTATAGAGAACAAAAGTCAAGAACTATTGCATATTTTTTCAACTGGGAAGAGGCTTTCAAGATAACTATAAATGCCACAGATCAAACTCCGTTCCGGAAGCCCTTGAATTTCAAAATATTTCAAACTCTTTTTCATGACATCGTAACAGAAACAAATGAGTTGATGTGACTCGGACATGGTGAATAAAATATTCCCATCACTAGAGGAGCAAAATGTTATCCATTTTTTTGGCATTGGAATGATATGATTCTCCCATTCTTCTTTCCCTAAAATCCACAAATCCATATAGTCTCCCTTGAACAATTTCTTAACATACAAGATAGCTAATTTGCCATTCAATTCTTTTGTACTCCCTCCGTCCTATTTTATATGTTATCCTTTCTATAAATAGTTGGTCCATAATACTTGTCATTTCATAAAATCAACGCATAAATTAGCATATTGTTCCTTTTTTACCCTTGTGAGTTATTAGCATTGAAAACCTACATTTGACCAACTTAGAAAACTTAAATAAATGATTAATGTTCATTGGTTAAATTAATTAATCAAAATAAATTAATTCATATTCATTGATTTTTTTAAAATTTAATATTGGAGCTAGATGCTCCTTTTATTCAACCTCTAAAATCTGTACAAAAGTGAGCCAACCGGCCCAAAACAAGAAATGAACAAAATGAAAGAAATAGTTGGCCCAGTCCCTGAATGAACCATACATCATTTATTTTCAGACCCTGCACAGAGTGTTTCCTAATTGTGATCCGTCCTCTCCTCCACATGTCGGCGCTACTCTTCATCCCACAGCGGTTTGTCACCTTCAGCTCCCTTCTTTTCTTCGAATCCTTTCTTTTCTGGGTGTAATATTCAGTGGCTGCAATGATTCCCTTAGTGATGTCGATCGCTGTGCCTCGCTTGGAGCTTGGAATCTCCCTGTAAGTGCTGCTTTCCTCTCTTTTTCTTCTTTGTTTTCTTTGGGAACTTTTTGAATGTTTGCCTTTTGATTGAAGTGACCATGGAGATACTTAAGTGCTCATACGATTCTTCACATTTTCGTTCATCAGCGTGCTCTCAAGCTTACTCCGACAAGGCCCTCATCTTTAGCTGGATTAACTATTTGTCCTCTGTTATTTTAATGGCAAAACCTGCAAATGTAAATATCCCAGCATTGAGATCTTTCCTTGAATGTGTTGGAAAAATAGAGATAAAGAAGATAATTGGAATTTTCTGTATATTCCTTTGTGGCTGTACAAGGCTATTTAAACGTAAAGAATGAATACAAAGTTGAATCCCATCTGTACACTTGTAAGTATCTGATGAATGAAAAAATAACTATCCTAACAAACTATGTACCATACAAGAAAACAAAAGAATAATGTAAAATAAAACTATATACACGTAGGCAATCTTCTGGAAAATATCCAAATGGGAAAACTTGACAGCTGTTGAAAGTGAGTAATAATTGACAAGCCAGATCAGAGGACTAAGATTTCATCACGAGAAGCAACTAAATCAACGGTGATGAATTGGAGATATATATCTGTTCTTTATTTTCTCTTTGACCTTGGTAGAGAACACTTTGGTAACATTAACGTTTCATTTGTTTTTGAGCTGAAGGAGAGAATGAGGGAATAGAGATACCAACAGAATGTCCCCTTATCATTAATCTTGTGCATTATGTGGGTGAATATTCATCTTCCTTGACTTGATCCTTAATGTGGGTATCTCTGCTTTGTCTGCATTTAGGATTTTTTTGCTTTCCTTTGATAGCTGTTGAAAATTGTACAATTTTGCTATCTGATCTCTCTCATATGCTTCATTAGCTAAAGTATCTGCTAATTGATTTGCCTCTCTGAAAATATGTTTAATTTTTGTCTGCACTGTTTTTTTAATATGTTGTATCTCTTCCATTTCTTCTGTATGTTGCCATGGCACTTTCCATTCCCTCATCATCATATTTGAAATGCATAGTGAATCTATCTCCACAACCACATTTGTGCTGTTATTTTGCAATGTTGTAGCGCTCTGAGGATTGCTCTAGTCTCAGCCTCCATACTATTACCATTACCCATTCTTTGTGCCTCCGCATATACCAAGTCTCCAAAATCATCCCTTATACAAAAGCTATAGGTACATTCACCCGGATTTCCTCTACTTGCTCCGTTTGTGTTGCATTTCATCCAACCCTTTTGTGGTTTTGTCCAAGATACTGCTCGATAGTGTAACTTTGGTTTGTACTGCTGTAGCACCTCTAGTACATCCTCCCAATTTCTCTGAAAGTTTATCCAAGGGTAAAGAGTTTTAACCAGCTTGAATATTGTGTCTTGACATTGTTGTAGTAACTTTTCGTAAGTCACTTCCTTGCCAACTTCATCAAAAGAAAAGTCACTTCCTTGCCATTTTTTCTGGCATTTCTTCGCTTCCATAGTTCCCACATCAGAATGGCAGGTATAGCCTGAAATACGGCTTTTACCTTGGGTTTAGAAGATGCTGCCCACCATTTTTTAATTGTCTGTTGTAGTCCGGCCTCCATCTCTATACTTGCACAATCAGCAAACTGCTTCCATAGCTTTTGGGTTATGGGAGCTGTTAGAAAAAGGTGGGTCAAAGTTTCCTTCTTGTGTGAGTCACAACAATAGCATCTGGATACTATACTGATCCTCATCCTTTTAAGCACATCATATGTAGCAATTTTGCCTATCCAGCTCCTCCATAGTAGGAAATTAATTTTGAAAGGAACCCCTCAGCTCCATATATACTTCCACCACCAATTCTTTTCATTTTTTCTCCTTATGATTTCAAATGTTGATTTCACTGTGAACTCCCCACTTTGGTTGCCCATCCACCAAGCTTTATCCACTGCCCCTACCTCAATTTTTGGCCGTATGTTCTCCACTATATATTTCGTCATTTCGGCTGATAGAACCATATTTATCTTCAATCTATCCCATTCCCCATTCACTATGAATTGTTTCACTTCTATTTCCTCTTCTCCCCTTACTGTCTCCTCCAAAAAATATAATGCACCTTGCTTAGTCCAATTATCGAACCAAAAGCTTGCCTCTCCCGACATTACTTGCCACCATATTTCACGCTCCACTTCCTCCCTAACCTCCACCATTTTCCTCCATGCATGAGACGCCCCTGTCCCCTTAGCCAATACGGGATGATGTTTTTTACAGTATTTAGTCCACATGAAAGAGCTCCAAAGTGATGTGGTGGTCCTAAAATTCCACCATAATTTTCCAAACAGCGCTTTAGTGACCTCATGAAGCGATCTGATTATCTGAATCCTAGTCCTCCTTCGCATTTAGGTAGGCACAACTCCTGCCATGCTTTCCAGTGTTTTCCTTTACTTCCTCCCATCCTGCCCCAAAAGAAACTAGCAAAAATTTGATGCAATTGTTCAATCATTTTCTTTGGCGGATTCATTGCTGAGAGTAGATAAATAGTCATTGATTGCAAGACATTTGCAATTAGAATGTGCTTTCCCCCATATGAAAGCCATTTATTCTGCCACATTTGGAGTCTCTTTTGTATCTTTTTCAGCAGATCGTCAAAATACCTCACTTTCTTCCTCCCATAGAAAACTAGACATCCCAAGTATGTGAAGGGAAAAGACCCCTGATTTATCCCTGTCATCCTTCTTAGTCTAATACTCACAATCAGCGGTGTATTATTATGTAGTTAGAAGAAATTCTTATTTAGGTTAACCATCTGTCCTGAAATCCTCTCATACTCTCTCAGTACCTTTATTATCATTCCTACAGACTTCTTTTCCCCTGAACAAAATAGTATCGTATCATCTGCGTAAGAAAGGTGGTTTATAGGAGGGCTCCATTTAGGCATAGCTTATCCTCTAAATGCAGTGTCATCATGTAATCTGTTTAACCCTCTTGTTAACACTTCAACAACGATTATGAACAGTGTTGGAGATAGAGGGTCCCCTTGTTTTAGGCCTTAGAAGACTTGAAAAAACCAAAAGCTCTTCCATTTACCAACACGGAGTACCAATTGCTTGTAATCAATCTCCATACCATATCAATTATGACCTCTGAGAAACCAAATTTCCTTAGCACTTTAATAAGGAAGATCCAAGACACTCTGTCATACGCTTTTGCCATATCTAGTTTTACCACCACATTGTGATGATTTTTCCTTAAATTGATATCTCAAATTATCTCCTGAGCTAGTAGCACATTTTCCAAAATGCTTCTCCCTTTGATAAATCCCGTCTGATTCTGTGATATTATCCCTGACAACCATTTCGATATTCGACCATGTATAACTCTTGAGATTATTTTGTTAATAAACGTACACAAACGAACCGGCCTGAGGTCTGTGAATTTCTCCACATTTTCTTTTTTTGGAAGTAGTACTAGATTCGTATGCATGACGAATCTTAGAAGTTGTTTCCCACAGAAGAAATCTCTGACCATTCTTGTCACATCTTCTCCCACAATTTCCCAGCAACTCTAGTAAAACATCCCCGAAAATCCGTCCGGCCCACTCGTGCTATCTCCATTTAACGCAAACAACACATGTTTCACTTCCTCTATGCTTGGGATTTTGTTCATTTCCTCATTCTGTTCATCAGTAATCAACCTTGGAATCACTCCTAGCATCTCTTCGTTCTCAACTATCTCCTCCTCTCGGAACTGTTCCTCAAAGAAGGATACTGCTTCCTTCCCAATATTTTCGCTCATGTAAACCACTTCCCCTAGTTCCGTTCTGATTTCTTCCAGGTGGAGTTTTTTCCTTCTGCCTTTTACATAATTATGGAAGAACTTCGTGTTCCTGTCTCCATCCTGAAACCATCTCATTCCTGCTTTCTGCTTCCAGAATTCCTCCTCCACGTGCAAAAACTTCCTAAGTTTAGCCTCCACCCTCTCCAGTGCTTCTCTATTCTCCGGGGAAGAGTTTACTTCTAGTTGAATTTCCTTCACCCTAATGAGATCCTCTAGTGTAGTGATCTATTGAAAGATATTCCCAAACGTCGCTTTGCTCCATTGTGCTAAAGCCCATTTTACCTGTTTAATTTTTGTGTGGAATTCTATGAAAGGACACCCAACGAACTCTATCTTCCAATTGTCTTCTACCACTTTCCCTAAATTTGGGGGTTTAATCCAAAAATTAAGGAACTTGAAAGGTCGCACTGCTGGTTCCTCCTCTGTTTTGCAGTTCACCTGAAGAGGTGCATGATCCGAACCTTGTCTGATAAGATGAAGGACTTCACATGAAGGTATCATGTTGAAAAACTCATGATTTCCAAATATTCTATCTAGTCTCTTGAAAATGCACTCTCGTTTTATCCTTCCATTCCACCATGTAAACCTACTGCCCGTGTATCTCAATTCTGTTAGAGCTCACCTGTTGATACGGTGCTCAAAATCAAAAGCTTCATTTGGGCTGAACTCCAGCCCTCCTCCTTTTCTTCGACGTTTCTAATAACATTGAAATCTCCCCCCACTAGCCATGGCATAGTGAGGTTTGCCGATATCTCCTCTAGTCCCTCCCACAACTCCAACCTTTCAAGCGCATCACATCTCGTGTACACTGACGTGATTAGGCATTCAACATTTCCTTTTCTTAGCTTCACTGTTAGTTGTTGCACATTATCACAAGTTATTTCTCCTGTCCAATTGTCATCCCAAAACACCGATATTTTATCTGAATAATTAGTTACTGCATTATGAAATCCTAGCATTCTCTTGTATTTGTCAATCTTTTGTGGCCCCTGGAACGGTTCCATCAGTGCTATAAAGTTGTATTTATTCCTCCGATTTAGGTCTATTAATCTGTCAAAGGCCTTTTCAGTTCTAACAGACCTAATATTCCAAAAAATGGCTTTCCCAATCATTGAGAAATTGTGTCCACCCTTTCCCTACTACTCCTTGCTTGCACTTGTAATGGCAGTGACGATTGACTCGATTTATTTCTTTTAGCCGCACTTTCCAACTGCTTGATTTGCCTTGGTGACAGGTCACCTTCTTTAGCAATCGAGTCTATATTTTCTTCTATCTCCTCGTCCTCCTCTGTATCTTTTCTTTTCTGTTTTACTTCCTCTGAAATTTCCTCTAGATCTGGTATTTTTTTTATGGGATTCCTCTATCTCCTCCTGCTTAGATACCGAGTCTTCTTCTTTATTCAGTTAGCCTACCTCATTGTTTACTTCCCTTGTCTTATTGTTCATATTGTAGCTTCTGGCACCACTCTCACCCTATTTTTCTTTCCCCTTGTTCCCCCCTATATCACTCCTACTTCCTCCGACAATATCCCCCCCTCGGGTGGCAGCCTCTTTGTCTTCCTCGACTCTTTCACTCATTGATTCATATTTCTCATCTTTTTTGTTTTCCATGAACACCTCCTCAACCATCTTTTAGTCCTTGACCCTTTCTCATTTTGTAATTGTCCCTCATGTCCCTCTACATCATCAATTTGTGATTCCAACGCCTTGAATTTATTTTTCATGTTATTCCCCCCGTTTCGACTTGAATTAATTTTTTATTCCAGACTTGTTCCACTTTTCCCCGTCCGTGTTTTATCCATCCCCCGTCCCTCCTAGTTTGTTGCTCCTTATCACTCCCTTTCTCCCTCCTTTGATGATGGTTTTCTCTCAGAGTGGTTCTATTATATTGTTCACCCTCCGTATTGGTTCCCTTTGTCTCTTTTATCGTCCTCTCCCCCTCTATCTCTCTTTTTGGGTATAATTCCGGATGAATGACATAACACTCTTCTTCATTATGTCCTTGTATTCTGCAACTCTTACAGTATTTGATACATGGTCATAGTTGATTTTACATTATTTTTTAATGCAAGTGCAAAGGAAAAAGGTGACATATAAAATGGGACAGAGGGAGTATAACAATACCCACTCTAATCTAATGAATTCCACAATGTGATAGTTCTGCAATTTTCATTTTTAACATCAAAGGCTAATATGAATAGGTTCCCCTCGCCGTAATCACGCAACATATAGATAACTCCACTAACGCAAATTGCATTATTTCTACTAATAAAAAAATCAGTATTACCTTTAATCTCTCTCCAAGATATATCCATACCTAAAGTAAATACCCAATTTCTCGAATATTCATTAATTATCATCAAAACTTTATACGTTTTCTCTTCTGGATCAAAACCCATTGAATAGAAACACTCAAAGTAATCTATTTTATCAAAGTACTCATTAAGGCGGGGAAGATATCTTACAACTTTTTTTACAAGGATTCCAAATTGCAACACGCTCCTCAAATATCATCGAGCAGCAAAACAAACCATTAGTGTACATTATACGATCATACACGAGATTTTCACAAAAATTCTCAATGTGAAGATGGGCTTTTCGTTCTTCCGTTGCGTATAACTTTGTACCTTGACACATAAAGTACTTGATTCCATTCGTACGAGTCATAGCATGGCATTGTTGTATATCAACAAAATCTAATTCTAATATGAGGGAATAACAAAATTTGGAAACACACTTGAAACGCATTAAAGACTCGACAGGAAGCCATGAGAATATTTCAAAAATAATTTCTTCCGGAATTGATGAAGGCCTCATCTTTGTTGAAAGTGGCAATTTTTTTTGGCAAGGTAGGCGAACTCTGTGTGAAAATAGGGAAAGTCTATTACCTTTTAAAACTAGTATTACATTCCTTGTAAAACTCTTTTGCTTTGGTTTTCCCTAGGTAGTAGTACCACTAAACGTGAATCGTGAAAATACTAAAAAAGAGGAAAATTAAAATAAAAGGATAAAAATATTTCCTTAGTGAACTTATTTAATTATATTTACGTAGGGATGACAATGGGCAGTGCGGGGCGGGTTGAGCTTAATCCGAAAAAAATTTAATCTGCCCCGCATAAAGAAAAATCATTTTCAACCACCCCGCTCCGCATAATTTTTTTAATATTTTCCTTTTCTAGTTAAGCTTGATATTAAAAATTAAATTAATAAAAATATTTTTTTTCATTAAGTTGTATTAATTTAATAGATAATGACTTAAAATTTTATTTTTTAAAGATAAATTGGGAAGCATGTAAAAAATTGTACTCCTTCTGCCCTAGTTTATATGACTTACTTTCCTTTCTAGTCAGTCTAAAAAAGAATGACACGTTTCCATATTAAATAACAATTAACTTTAAAATGTACATTTTACTCTTAATGAAATGATTCTTAGTCACACAAATTTCTATCTTTCATTTTAGACCACAAGTTTTGAAAATCTTCCTTTCTTTCTTAAACTCCGTCCCGAGTCAACCTAACTCACACAAAATGGGACGGAGGGAGTATTAATTTTGATTGAACCATTTTCATTTACTATCTTGAATATTTTAGTAACTTTAAAGAAACTATCTTATAGATAATGCTCGATCACTCTTATAACATGTAAAAACTAAAATTAAGTTTGAACCCTGATAGACCCGCAACTCGTCCTGCCCCACATTAGTTTTTAAAATAACCATTTCAACCCGTCTATCAAGACCCGAGCCTACACCCTGTACGTGGCCGACACTCGATAATCATTGTTGGTCCCCAAGTGAACCCTCATCCTGGATGACTACAAGTGAAAGACTAACTCAAGCATACGTAAGCATTAAATTGAAAGAAACGTTTAAAAACAGTTTACTAAATCTCAAAACTGAACTAGATATACTGAGTATGAAACATAAGTTTTAAATAAAACATCTGACACTGAAAAACATTTCAAAACTATTTATCTATGAAGTCTCTACTGTATACAATGATGAGTGTCGGTAAAAGACCCGTGACTCCTCAAGAGAACTACTAGTAACAACTCATAAAAACTGAAGTCTTCCAAAAGCAAGGAGGTCTTACTCAAAAGCTGACTAAATGATCTCAGTGCACTCTTGCTAAGGATCCTAAGAACCTTTCTCTACATCATTAATAGATGTAGGTCGAATGACAGCAATACATTGAATGTACGAGTATGTAATATAGTTGAATAACAAATAACTAGATGAAAGGACTACACTAGATATAGATAAAAGCTCAACTGAATGTAAAGAAATAAAGAATCAAAATCATTAAAACTTTACAAAAGTACTTACTCATCCCTCAACTCAATATATTAGGTGATATAATAAAAATATAATTTTTAACTCTATTTGGGAGATTCTCTAACTGACAACCATCACTATGAGCTACGTGATGATACAGTGTCTCGCCCACGCTGCCATAACTGTCATATACCTTGCCGGAATATAGAACACCTCAACTAAGTGGATCCACTAAGCAATAAGGATTCATCTAAAAAGTATGATCCTTTACCCATGTTGGCATACATGGTTTATGAGGATTTTGAGTTGTCTGAACTCATCCCCATATCGATGCTCAATACTACACCCAATAATATATATACCTCATGCTCATATGTTTAAAAATATAACTCTTCTTCTAGTTTGAGATAATTGCTCAAACTACCCTTTTAAAAGAGGTAACTGCTCTTGAAATATCTTTTGAACTCATAACTCATTTAGAAATCAAAGTTTCTCTTTTATAAATTTAAAAGTTGAAACCTTTAGGAATACTTAGTCCCCTTATACTCTTACTCAACTCATACTTGAAAACTCTTTCTCAAAAACGTATCAAAATTTTATTGTAATATGATCATTCATGACTCGGGAAGTCATACTGCATAAACATTTATGGAATATCTAGATACCATATTGCTTAAACATTGATGGCATACTTGATCGTCATACTAATCATGTTTTAGAAACTCTTTCTCAAAACTCATCTTTACTCCCTCAAAAATTCAGTATTAAACTCAAGTGTTAGCTTTAAAAAGCTTCTCAAAATTTATAACTCAATTCATAGGGTTCATGCGGAATTATGGGCATGAATGACTTAACTCGGGGATCTTAATAACAATATAGAAAACTCAATACTCAGAACCCAACAACACTACCAATCTCAAGAATACTCAATTCATAGTATTCATATTGAAATATAGACACGAACGAATCAACTCAAGAATCTTAATGCGTAACATATAGCAATCTAATAATTAGGAATAGAATTTCCAAAAGAAATAGGAACTCAAGAACTCAAAATTAACTTATCTCAAGAATACTCAAATCTAGGGATGAAATCCTAGATTAATTTTTTATTTATTTGAAAGTAGATATAGGGTGTGAGGACGAACTAGTCAAACACAATGATAGCCTTACATACCTGGAAGAACAAGGTTCTTGAAGAATCTTGAAGAAGAACTTTATTAGAAGTCTTGAAACCCTAGCTTGAAGGAGAACAAACAAGAAAACCTTTCCTAAGATTCTTGAATTAGTTTCTTGAAATCTCTATGGCCAAGAATTTTGATTTTCATTAGTGATTCATAATTGTATGGATGAATTTGAGTTGTAAAGAATTGAATTCTTAGAGAAGGACTTACCTTGAAGAAGAATCTTGAAAAAGATTGAAAGAATCTTGAAGGAAAGTCTTCTACTATGATTTTTCCTTAGGGTTTTGCCTTAGGGTTTTGAGAGAGAAGAGAATGAGGGATTAAGAGATGAAAATTTAATTGTTTTAGGAATTTATGTAACATCTCGCTAATTGAAAGAACTCAAAAGAGCTAGAATTATAAAGAGTGATTTTTGGAAATAATAAAAATCTGCGAAATTGGTTAAGTTAAGTTTGTGTTTTTGGTCAACTTCAAACATCTATAGCTCCTAGCTCAAGATGAGTTAGGTGCGTTTCCAGATATTGTAGGAAAGATCTTGGAATAATATTTCAAACGCCGCCAAGTTTGCGCGATTCCAAGTTCGTATAAGTGAGATATACTCATTGGAAATTGGGATGTTTGGATAAGAAAGTCCAATCCGGATTTTAGAAGGGCATTATGGTCTTTTCACCACCCAATTAATTAATTACCTTTTTGGTAATTAAGTTGGGGCCTAAATTGATTGGATTCAGTTTATGCTTTTGAGAAACAAGCTAAGCTTTTGAGAGAAGAGAAAAGAAGAGGAGAAAAGAGGAGAAGGAGCAAGGAATCGTCAAGTTCTTGAAGCTAGACTCGTGGATTTCGTCAAGGGTGATCCCTACGAGGTATGTGAGACTTTCATAATGTTGGGTTTGTTCACCCACGTGCCAAACATGTTTATTTCAGCGTGAATTCGTCCTAAAAGAGTTTTGAAGTTTGATGTTCTTGATATGTATTCTTGAATTTGATGTCTTTCTTGAAATGGGCTGAGATTGAGAAATTTCTGAGATCATTACATTGAATTATAGAGTTGTTTGGAGTTAGGTTCTTAGGTACATTTGATGGGTATCTGAATCTAAAAAGAAAAGAACCTAGTTTAGGCGAATTGTGGCTGGAAAACGAAGAAGAAAAATAGTCAAGCGAATATAGGCACAGGCTCCGCGTCGCGGACCTTATCCTCAGATTTGGGAAAAGTTGCTTCGCGGAGCGGAGCGGTCACGGACCGTTCTGCCTCAAAAAGTATTTTCGCGACCAAAAATTTAATAAGATCTCCGCGTCGCAGACCAGTTTCCAGGAATGATTTCTTGATCATTTCTCATGTTTAGCTATCTAAAATCATGAGATCTTTCCTATCATAAATCACAATCTTTGAATCCATAATTCAATTCAAGGAAAGTTAAGAGTCAAGTCAAGAGAAGTTAAGAGTCAAGTCAAGAGAAGTTCATAGAGTCTTCCAAATGTATTTTACAAATGTTTTAACCTTGTTTTAAGACTTAAGTTTTGAGTTTAGTGAAGAGTAAAGATTGAAGTCATTTCTTCAAAAGAGTATATCGGGACTATGTATTCCCAAAGAGTAAATGTTTTCACATTTAAACAAGAAGGGAAACTGAGATTTCCAAAAGAGCCTTTGAGCTAGTTTTCAGTGAAGAGTAAGAGTAAAGTTCATTCTTCAAAGATTATACGGGAACTAAGTATTTCCAAGAGTTAAAAATGTTTTTCACATTTGAGCATGAAAGGAAACTGAGATTTCCAAGAGAGTTTTTAAGCTAAGTTTTTGAGTAATTATCTCAAACCAAAGAAAGAGTTTTGTTTTTACAAACATATGAGATAAGTATATTTTGGGAGTAGTATTGAGCACCGATGTGGGGACGAGTTTGAGTTTAGATAACTCACGTCTCCATAAACCATGTAGACATCATGGGTAACAAAGGATCATACTTTTTAGATGACTCCTTAAGTATAAGACAGTTCTTACAGCGTGGGCAAAATGTTGTTTCACCACTTAGGCTCATAGTGGTGGTTGTCGGTTAAAGAAACTCTCACAGAAACTATATTACTTTGTTATATGAGTAAAATTGAGTTTGTTATTGCATTTTCTTTAACAAACTAAGTTGTTTTCTATTGTTTTAAAGGCTTTCTATTTATTGCATGTGTGTTACTACTTTATATTGAGTTAAGTTATTTAGGAGTTGAGTAAAGTCAAAGTAAGTGTTTGTTTCAGATTCTTTTTAAGCTTAAGTTATGTTTAGCATTCCAACTTGCATACTCGTACATTCAATGTACTGATGCCAGTTGGCCTGCTTCTGATTATGATGCAGACACAGGTAACCAGGATCAACACCCAGCGTCTCGTTGATCCAGTTGAACACTCAGAGTTAGTTGGTGAGCCTCCTAGCTTTCCCGAGAATCCTTTTTTATTGTTTTCAGTATTTTTGTTCATTAGGATGTCGTGGGTCTTTTCCCGACGTCCAACTCAGTTGTTTAGAGGCTTCATAGACAGAGTTAGTGATGTTAGTTCATGAGTCTTTACTTTCCTATTTCAGTTAAGTTGAGACTTGAGTTGCCACTTTGGCAGTGAATGTTATTTATTACATCCTAAGTTATTTATTAAACAGTTCAGTTTATTCTTTTAAAGTATGTTTATCTTGAGTAAAGTCTGGTGCTGATTTATCTTGAGTAAAGTCTGGTGTTGAGTAAGTAAGTCAGCTCAATAGTTCGCTTGGGGCCAGCAATGGTTCTCGAGTGCCAGTCCCGCCCAAGGTGAAGGCTCAGGGCGTGACAAACATGGTATCAGAGCACAGAGCTCAAAAGTCCTAGGGAGTCTATGAAGTCGTGTCTGTAGAGTCCTAGTTATCGGTGTGAAGCGCGCCACATCTATAATTAGGAGGTTGCAACATTTTAGGAACTATCTCACTTTCTTCCTACTCATTTCGTGTGATAGAGTTCATCTCTATACAGTTTATTTTTAACTCGTGCTTATGTGTAACCGATTGTGAGCTGGCCTATGGTCGAGAGCGCGCCTTCATGAGGTGTTTCTTTCCTCGTGAGCTAAGAAAAGCAAAGATATGGTTGCTAATATGAGGAGCAGGATGAGTTTATTCATTTTTGGGTTGACTTGTCTGTCAAGTAAGGAAAGTAAGCCATGCTTATAGGTTACATGGGCATAGTAAGGCTGATGATCTATGTGCAACAGGTTGAGGAGGACCAGCTAAAGGATAGAGAAAAGTTTAAGAATAAGAGGGCTAAGACATCAGGGAATGAATCCGGGCAACAAAAGAGTAATGTGAACTGATCTTCTTTCCAACATAAGCAGAAAGGACCTGCTCCATCATCTGCTGGTGCACCTGTACCAAGAAACAACTGTGAGTACAAAAGTCAGAATTTCAGAGCTAGACCTGCACAATCGCAAGGTAATATGGCATAAGGGGGTGCTAAGATTTCTACATGTGCTAAGTGTGGTAGGAACCACTCAGGGATGCGTCGTTATAGCTCCGTTGGTTATTTCAAGTGTGGCCAAAATGGTCATTTTATGAGAGAGTGTCCTAAGAACAGGCAGAGTAATGGTAATGGGGGCAATAGAGCCCAGTCTTCTTCAGTTGCTCCACGAGACAGAGTTGTATCTAGAGGAGCTACCTTAGGGGCACGCGGAGGATCAAACCATCTTTATGCTATGACTAGTCGCCAGATGTTGTCACTGGTATGATCCAAGTATTTAATTTCGATGTTTATGCTTTGCTAGATCCAGAAGCGAGTTATCCTTTGCAACTCCATCTATTGCGATGAATTTTAATGTTCTTCCTGAGCAAATTAGTGAGCCCTTTAGTGTTTCTACACCTGTTAGTAAGTCTATTCTAGCTGAGAGGGTCTATCGGGATTGCACAATTTCCATCAATCATAAGAGTACCAAGCTGACTTAGTTGAGTTTGATATGGTAGATTTTGATGTCATTTTAGGTATGGACTGGCTTCGTGTCTGTTATGCATCAATAGATTGTAGAACTCGAGTAGTCAAGTTTCAGTTTCCCAGTGAACCAGTTATAGAGTAGAAGAGCAGTTCAGCAGTGCTTGAGGGTCATTTTATTTCGTACTTTAAGGCGAGAAAGTTAGTTTCCAAGGGGTGTATGACTCTAGTGTTGACATACCTCTTATTCAGTCTGTTCCTTTAGTAAAAGAGTTTCCAGAAGTCTTTCCCGATGATCTTTCCGGAGTCCCTCCTGAGAGAAATAAACTTCGGTATAGATATTCTTTCTGATACTTGTCTTATATCTATTGTGCCATATAGGATGACACCAGTAGAGTTGAAAGATCTCCTTGGTGAGAGATTTATTCGACCAAGTGTCTCACCTTGGGGAGCTCCGGTCTTATTTGTGAGATAGAAAGATGGTTCCCTTAGGATGTGTATAGATTACCGTCAGTTGAACAAGGTTACCATCTAGAACAAGTATCCTCTTCCGAGAATTGATGATCTTTTCGATCAACTTCAGGGCGCTCTTTGTTTTTCTAAGATAGACCTCAGATCTGGCTACCATCAGTTGAAAGTAAGGGAGTGTGATATTCCCAAGACAACATTCAGGACCCGTTATGGTCATTATGAGTTTCTGGTCATGTCGTTTAGTTTAACCAATGCACCTGCAGCATTCATGGACCTTATGAATAGAGTATTTAAGCCTTATTTAGATATGTTTGTTATCGTGTTCATTGATGACATACTAATATATTTAAGGAATGAGGAAGATCATGCCAGCCATCTCAGAACAGTTTTTCAGACTTTGAAAGATAAGGAGTTATATGCTAAGTTCTCTAAATGTGAGNTAGTGTTGACATACCTCTTATTCAGTCTGTTCCTTTAGTAAAAGAGTTTCCAGAAGTCTTTCCCGATGATCTTTCCGGAGTCCCTCCTGAGAGAAATAAACTTCGGTATAGATATTCTTCCTGATACTTGTCTTATATCTATTGTGCCATATAGGATGACACCAGTAGAGTTGAAAGATCTCCTTGGTGAGGGATTTATTCGACCAAGTGTCTCACCTTGGGGAGCTCCGGTCTTATTTGTGAGAAAGAAAGATGGTTCCCTTAGGATGTGTATAGATTACCGTCAGTTGAACAAGGTTACCATCAAGAACAAGTATCCTCTTCCGAGAATTGATGATCTTTTCGATCAGCTTCAGGGCACTCTTTGTTTTTCTAAGATAGACCTCAAATCTGGCTACCATCAGTTGAAAGTAAGGGAGTGTGATATTCCCAAGACAACATTCAGGACCCATTATGGTCATTATGAGTTTCTGGTCATGTCGTTTAGTTTAACCAATGCACCTGCAGCGTTCATGGACCTTATGAATAGAGTATTTAAGCCTTATTTAGATATGTTTGTTATCGTGTTCATTGATGACATACTAATCTATTTAAGGAATGAGGAAGATCATGCCAGCCATCTCAGAATAGTTTTTCAGACTTTGAAAGATAAGGAGTTATATGCTAAGTAGTTTTGGCTTGAGTCTGTGGCATTCTTGGGCCACATAGTTTTCGGTGATGGAATCAGAGTTGACACTCGGAAAATAGAGGCAGTGTAGAATTGGCCTAGACCCACATCTCTAACTGATATTAGGAGTTACTTGGGTTTGGTTGGATGTTATAGAAGGTTCGTAGAGGGGTTCTCATCTATTTCGTTCCCTTTGATCAAGTTGACTCAGAAAATAGTGAAGTTTCAATGGTCTAAAGCTTGTGAGAAAAGCTTTCAGGAATTGAAAAAGAGGCTGACTACTGCCCCAGTATTGACCTTACCAGAAAGTACGCAAGGCTTTGTGGTCTATTGTGATGTGTCTAAAGTTGGTTTGGGTTGTGTGTTAATGTAGAATGGCAAAGTTATAGCTTATACCTCCAGACAGTTGAAAGTTCATGAGAATTACTACCCAACCCATGATCTAGAGTTGGCTGCCATAGTATTTGCTTTGAAAATATGGCGCCATTATCTTTATGGTGTGCATGTGGATGCGTTCACCGATCACAAGAGTCTTCTGTGTGTTTACTCAGAAAGCTCAATCTCAGACAAAGGAGGTGGTTAGAATTACTCAAGGATTATGACATGAGTATTCTTTACCACCCAGGTAAGGCTAATGTTGTTGCTGATGCTTTGAGCAGGTTATCTATGGGTAGTACCGCCCATTTTGAGGAAGATAAGAAAGAGTTAGTAAAAGAGGTGCATAGACTTGCACGACTAGGAGTTCGACTATGGATTCCACAAAAGGAAGAGTAGTGGTAATGAATGGGGCTGAATCACCATTAGGGTCAGAAGTAAAAGAGAAGTAAGACCAAGATCCTATATTGTTTAAATTGAAGACAAATGGTCATAAGCAGAAAGTTATGGATTTTGAACAAGGGGAGAGATGATCAATATGGACTTCATCACAAGGTTACCAAGGTCTCGCAGACAACATGATTCTATTTGGGTGATTGTTGATAGAATAACAAAATCAGCCCACTGTTTGCCGGTAAATACTACCCATTCAGCAGAGGATTATGCTAAGTTGTACATTCAGGAAGTAGTTAGACTTTATGGGGTTCTGGTCTCCATTATTTCAGATAGAGGTGCGCAATTTACTACACAGTTCTGGAAATCTTTTCAGAAAGGTTTGGGTTGAAAGGTGAACTTAAGTACTTGGTTTCATCCTCAGACAGATGGTCAAGCAGAGCTCATCATTCAGACCTTGGAGGATATGTTGAGGGCTTGTATGATTGATTTCAAAGGTAATTGGGATGATCACCTACCTCTTATCGAATTTTCTTACAACAATAGTTACCACTCTAGCATCCAGATGGCTCCTTACGAAGCTCTTTATGGGAGAAGATGTAGATCTCCTATTGGATGGTTTGAAGTTGGTGAAGCTGGGTTGATAGGACTAGACTTAGTTCATCAAGCTATGGAGAAGGTAAAGGTTATTCAAGAGAGGTTGAAAACAGTGCAGATTCGTCAGAAATCATACACTGATGTTAGGATAAGGGAGTTAGAGTTTGAAGTAGATGATTGGGTATATCTTAAAGTTTCACTCATGAAGGGTGTTATGAGATTTGGTAAGAATGGGAAACTTAGTCCCCGGTATATTGGCCCTTACACAGGGTATCGAAAAGGGTTGGTAATGTAGCTTACGAGTTGGAGCTACCACAAGAGTTAGTCGCAGTTCATCCAGTATTTCACATCTCCATGTTGAAGAAGTGCATGAGCGATCCTTCATTGATTATATCAACTAAAGATATTGGGATCAAGGATAGCTTATCTTATGAGGAGATTCCGGTTCAGATTCTTGATCGCCAAGTTCAAAAGTTGAGGACTAAGGAAGTAACATCAGTCAAAGTTCTTTGGAGAAATCAGTTTGTTGAGGAAGCTACTTGGGAAGCTGGGGAGGATATGAAGAAGAGATATCCACATCTCTTCGAATCCGGAGAAATTCCAGACCAAGGTACTAATTCTCTCCTTAGTACTCTTTAATTTATAAGTTGGCATGTTGTCTTTGCATTGCTTGTTAGGTGTTTTAGTTGAATGTTAGATGTTACACCCTTAGCCTAGTAAGAATAATCTCATTCGAGGATGAATGTTCCTAAGGGGGAGATATTGTAACATCTCGCTAATTGAAAGAACTAGAAAGAGATAGAATTATAAAGAGTGATTTTTGGAAATAATAAAAATTTGGAAAATTGGTTAAGTTAAGTTTGAGTTTTTGGTCAACCTCAAACGACAATAACTCCTACCTTATGATGAGTTAGGTTTGTTTCCAGATATCATAGGAAAAATCTTGGAATAATCTTTCCAACACCGCCGAGTTTGTGTGATTCTGAGTTTGTATGAGTGAGATATGTCCATTAGAAGTCGGGTTGTTTGGATAAGGAAAGTCTAATCCGGATTTTAGAAGGGCATTATGGTCTTTTCACCACCAAATTAATTAATTTCATTTTTGGTAATTAAGTTAGGGTCTATACTTATTGGATTCAGTTTACGCTTTAGAGAAACAAGTTAGGGTTTTGAGAGAAGAGAAAATAAGATGAGAAAAGAGGAGAAGAAGCAAGGAATCGTCAAGTTCTTGAAGCTAGGCTCATAGATTTCGTCAAGGGGTGATCCCTATGAGGTATGTGAGACTTTCATAATGTTGGGTTTGTTCACCCACATGCCAGACATGTTTATTTCAGCATGAATTCGTCCTAAAAGAGTTTTGACATTTGATGTTTTTGATATGTATTCTTGAATTGGGCTGAGATTGAATACTTTCTGAGATCATTACGTCGAATTATAGAGTTGTTTGGAGTTAGGTTCTTAGTTACATCTGCTGGGTATCTGAATCTAAAAAGAATATGGGAAAAAGAACTGAGTTTAGGCGAATTGGGAATGGAAAACGAAGAAGGAAAATAGTCGGGCGAATCTGGGCACTGGCTCCGCATCGCGGACCTGCTCCTTAGATTTGGGAAGAGTTGCTTTGCAGAACGGAGCGGTCACGGACCATTCTGCCTCAAAAAGTATTTTCGCGACCAAAAATTTAAATACATCTCCGCATCGCGGACTAGTTTCCAGGAAGTGATTTCTTGATCATTTCTCATGTTTAGCTATCTAAATTCATTCCTAAACATCATGAGATCTTTCCTATCACAAATCACAATCCTTGAATCCATAATTTAATTCAAGAAACTTTAAGAATCAAGTCAAGAGAAGTTAAGAGTCAAGTCAAAAGAAGTTCATAGAGTCTTGCCGAGCCAGGTTGAAAATCTTGAATCCGCTCTTACTGGTCTCATATCTGCTGTCAAAAGTCTTTTACAAATGTTTTAACTTTGATTTAAGACTTAAGTTTTGAGTTGAGTAAAGAGTAAAGATTGAAGTCATTTTTTCAAAAGAGTATATCGGGACAATGTATTCCCAAAGGGTAAATGTTTTGACATTTAAACAAGAAAAGAAACTGAGATTTCCAAAAGAGCTTTTGAGCTAGTTTTCCGTAAAGAGTAAGAGTAAAGTTCATTATTCAAAGATTATATGGGAACTAAGTATTCCCAAAGAGTTAAAATGCTTCACATTTGAGCAAGAAATGAAACAGAGATTTCCAAGAGAGCTTTTAAGCTAAGTTTTTGAGTAATTATCTCAAAACAAGAAAGAGTTTTGTTTTTACAAACATATGAGCTAAGTATATTTTGGGAGTAGTATTGAGCACCGATATGGGGACGAGTTTGAGTTCAGATAACTCACGTCTCCATAAACCATATAGTCATCATGGATAGTAAAAGATCATACTTTTTAGATGACTACTTAAGTTATTTTTACCATAGACTAGTGGATCCACTTAGTTAAGGCGTTCTATATGACGGCAAAGTATATGACAGTTCTGGCAGCGTGGGCAAGATGTTGTATCACCACTTAGGCTCATAGTGGTGGTTCGGTTAGAGAAACTCCCACATAAACTATATTACTTTCTTATATTAGTAAAGTTGAGTTTGTTATTGCATTTTGTTTAACGAACTGAGTTGTTTTCTACTGTTTTTAAAGGCTTTCTATATATTACATGTGTTTTATTTCTTTATATTGAGATAAGTTATTCAGGAGATTAGTAAAGCCAAGGTACGTGTTTGTTTCAGATTCTTTTCAAGCTTAAGTTATGTTTAGCATTCCAACTCGCATACTCGTACATTCAATGTACTGATGCCAGTTGGTCTGCATCTTTTTATGATGCAGACACAGGTAACCAGGATTAGCACCCAGCGCCTCGTTAATCTAATTGAGCACTCAGAGTCAGTTGGTGAGCCTCCTAGCTTTTCGGAGGATCCTTTTTTTATTGCTTTCAGTATTTTAGTTCATTAGGATATCATGGGTCTTCTCCCAACGTCCATTTAAGTTGTTTAGAGGCTTCATACACAGAGTTAGTGATGTTAGTTCATGAGTTTTTACTTTCCCTTGTCAGTTAAGTTGAGATTTGAGTTGTCACTTTGGCAATGAATGTTATTTATTACATTCTAAGTTATTTATTGAACAGTTCAATTTATTCTTTTAAAGTATGTTTATCTTGAGTAAAGTCTTCCGTTGAGTAAGTAAGCCAGGCAAAGGGTTCGCTTGGGGCCAGCAATGGTTCTCGAGTTCCAGTCCCTCCCAGGGTATAGGCTCGGGGCGTGACAATTTAATTATTCAAGAAATCTGTTTAGGTTTTTCTTAGAGGTAAAAAGATAAAAATGACCTTTTTTAATATTTTCCTATCGGCCAATCCTTTACTGCACTGTATCAAGTTACTAAAATGGTCATAACTTTTTACTTGAAACTCAAATTGTTGTGAAATTGGTAGCGTTGTAAAGAAGATTCAAATACCTTTAATTTGATAGGTGTTGGGCCACGTAACTCTTTATATTCTAAGAGATATGGTCATTTGAAGTTCACCCAAGTAGAATGTTACCCCAAAACTTGATCGGTAAGGAAACCTTCAACTCAACTTTGTGCTAGGAGATTCTAATATCCTTCATTGATATCCAACATCATTCTCACAATAAAGAATTGACCTCTAGACATATCAGTAAATTTAAGAATTACCCGATACAACCTTTCATGTAAATAAAGAATAGTTTGGGTCTTAACTTAGAAATTTTTGGGGTGTTGCAATATCTCTCCCTTTGGATAATTCGTCCTCAAATGATGGCTAAATCGAGAATGGAAAGGAAAGGAGTTACTCTTACTATCTTTTTGACTTCTGAACTTGCCTACTAACATAGGCGGATTTGATTCATACTATGAGTTTGGAACTGTCTATAGCACATAAGCCAAGGACGATATGGTTTTTAAAATAGTCACACTCTATCTGAAGTTATCTTACATAAAGCAAGGATATCTGGGCACGAAGTAAGAATATGAATATTATGCCTTAAGTGATATGACTGGTAGCTTTGAAGCTTAGAAACACTTCTCAACTATGCTCTTCTTTCTTATTACTACTCCTCATTAGCTGTAGCTCAGGGCTCCCATGAGGATATATGATTACTCTTACCAAGGTCTGAGTCTAATTGTATTCTCTTACTATATTCAAGGCTAACTTGAAATCACAAAGTACTTAACATAAGGTGATTATTCTAATCTAAATCACAAGATTCGGGTTCTATACCTCTATAGGAAATTTCATCCCAAGAATATTACTTCTTACCGCTGCATTCAACCAACTTCGAGTCTTAATCAAGAACCACCTAATGCATCATGCATTCATCCACATGCTACCAGCACCACATTCAAGCCTAGTACTATAACTACTCCCTGGACTCCTACTAGCCAACCCTTATAAGAATTCTTCATTCTCTCGTCCCTTCTACCTACTGAAATTTCATGCATTACTACAAGAAAACTAACTTATTACTTATACATTTTCTCCTTCTCCCTCCACATTTAAAACCTTAGATGGAATAAACATACCATCACAATCATAATAAGAAATAGCAATCCCCTTCTCTACCATCACACAATTACTATCAACAACACCACTCTCAAAACTAAAAGCGGTCGTTGAAAGAGCTTTAGGGCGAAAGGTCATATGCATGATTCATTCAAGAATTTTGATATAAGAATATGCATGACATAACATTATGTTGCTAGCCATTGAGATCAAATCATAACTTGCGATACTGAGCATACTATGAGACATGAGTGCTTATATGAATAGGTTCATATTACGAGGCTAATATCCATAACTTTATGAAGCAAGATAGAGATCAATGGGCTAAAGTCTTAGCCCCTCATTCTGAAAACTGAACGTAAATGTGAATCTCTCTGAAGTTTATGAGCATAGGTCGTAGACACAATTCTGATACTAGAAACACCAACAAAATGTTGTAATGACTGAACATTGAGGAATACGGTAGAGTATGAATGGATTGATATAACGCTATAACTTTTTCTGAACACATCATTATCTGATTCTCAACATTTGACTTGGTTTCTCATCTTATTATCTCCCTTTTAGTTCTAAAGCTGATACTTGAAAGCTATGGATTTATTCCATCATCTCTAAACTAGTCTACATTCCCTTTACTCCAATACTCGGGAAAGGCTTATCTCATGTCTACTGAACTCTTCATAAGCAGGTACTAAGAATCCTTCTAAAACCTCTTTCTAAGATGCTTCTCTTAACCTCTTCTCATTGGCTTATAAGGCCAATTAATCTGACTCTTATAATCTAACTTGTCCTTCTTAGCCTACCAATAACATCCTTCTATGTTCATAACAACCTAACTGGAGGAAACTCTGAACTATATGTAAGAGGTTCGTCATTGACTATATAAAATCCTTTCTACCAAACTCTTAAGGGTGATCAGTAATGCTTATATTAGCCTACTCCATATTGGCCACTAAAATATACTATCTAGGCACACATAAGAAATCTTAACCTTAATTGGGACCTCGTCTGGATACATACGAGGGTATACCTCTTAATGCTCTTATTAATTTAGTGACTTAGTCATACCTCATTTCTCTCATCTAAAAGTAAGAATCTCACACTTTTACCACTCTTATTCATTGCAGCTAACATCTTTATTCCTCACCTACTCTATGTCAAGTCTACCAGATCAGATCTCAAAAATAACATCATCGCCCTCATGTTGCCATTCTTTTTATCATGACACTCATCTCAAATGCTAGCTTAGTGTCTATTACTGAACACGATTATCAATATGATTGCTTGCGTACTATACTAACTTTCAACTACTAGATAACATTACGAAACGCCCACCCACTAAAACCTCATGAAAAGTATTCAATCCTTACCTCTCAGTCTTCATACTTACAATTTACCGCCACACTTCCTTTCACAACATAAGTACTATTTACCAATTCGATATACATCATTCCCTAATTAGTTTTGTAATCCTCTAAATATTGTGGGCTCTCCCTCAAAAAATATATGGCTAGCTTAGATCTATCACCTCATGAATACTCCTTCTCTTCTATTCAACACCTACACTTGGTCGTTACCACCACAATGACACATCATCATAACCTCATTTCTAGTTAAAGTATACTGATGTGAGGCTAAAAATACATATTTTTAATCATTATTTTCTCACATTTATTATTTATATTTGTCCTTTTTGAGCATGAATTTTATGAATTGTGTTAAATGGTATATTTTATTTGTAGGATTAAATTGGTGGAAAAATGAAGAAGTTTAGAGCTAAAACGAATTAAAGATGGAAGGTTGAAAAAGGAAATCAAGCAGGCAGTTTATTAGATTAAATTTAATAAAATAATATATTTATATTTAAAAGGAAATGGCGGCTGCAAATTGTGGAATTTCAATTTTTACGCTTGCTTCTTGCTGCTGCCACGTGGCAGCAAGTGAATTGTGCAGAATTATGTTGAGGCAGCAGTATTACTGTTCACGCGGCGAAAAAGGAAAAGGAATTCTATTCTTTTTGGTTTTGGATTCCTAATTTAAGGTGGACTCAATTATTTTATTTAGGGTTTTCTACATCTATAAATAGTGTATATAAATAATTATTTAAGTGGGAGAACCAAGATACAATACAGAATATAAATTTTCTTCTAGCTTAGGAACTTTGGAAGAGTTGCCGTGGAGGTCAGAGAATTGTGGTTTATTCTTTCTTCTCCTTTATTATTTATTTGTATTTGTGATTAATAAATCAGAGTTTAGCTATTGTTCTTAACTTTTTATAATTAACACAATCATATTTATTTTAATAAATTTTAATTGTGTTTTTGAGATAATGAGTAGCTAAATTTCATAACTAGGGTTGTGGGAACCATAAGCGATTAACAAAGTATGAATAATAACTAAGTAATTCTTGAATAGTGTTGAAGCATGCATTGATAATTCTTTCGGTTAGAAGTCTTTTTAGCGGTTGCAAACATTAGAACTCACCTTGTTGCTACTTGTCGGACCAAGGAGGTAATCAACAAGAAAAGAATTATCAACATAGATTTAGTGTGATACTATCTAATAGTCTAGTGTCGTGGTGCGAAGTAATAACTAAGCGAAACATCGATGTGATGTCTAATATGAGGTAAAGGTAAAGTAAATTATACACACGTAGCAAGACCAAGGTGCGGGATGAAATTCTCTGGATGTCGGACCAAAGATTTAGAGATACCTAACTTATCACTTTGCATGTAATACACTAGAAAAGGATTACTATTATTAGGATTACCGCGTTATGAGCTTATGGGGAACACATTCCTAGTTAGTTTTAATAATCTGAATATAAATAAATACTTAGTTCAAAGCTATCTTTTTATTGTTTTTATTTTATTTCAATTTAACCCCCCCCCCCATTTTTATATAATGACTATCGAGGTAAATATTTGTTATTGACAATATTCTTCCATATTTTCTGTGGGATCAACCCCGACTCATAGTTGGGTAAATATATTGCATACGATCGTTTATATTTATTTTCAAGAAGTACATTTGAACGTTATCATATACTCTAACTCATCCTAACTATTAACTCTTACTCTACCTCCTATCATGCAATCTACACAAACTCATCACTTTTTAGTCCACCCATAAGGGAAAACTCCTCATTAATAACTTACTGGGTGCATAACTGTAATAACATAGCTTGCCTCATCACTATCTCTCTTTCTTATATTATTGAACCTTTGCATGCACTCTTCTAATTTAAGGACACATTCACTACTACTGCTCATAATCCCGTAACTCATACTATCTTTTCAGGTGAAAATATTACCCAAGCTCTAAAACACACTTTCTCATAAGGATCTCAGCTGAAACAGGGTTTAGAGAAGAGAGTACATCTCGCTTTTAGCTTGAACGCATGATTCATATGAATATGAGTGCATTCTTTTGAAACTCAACACTTAACTTACTCACGGGCTTCTCTCATGCCCCTCTGCAGTCTCATGACTTCCTCAAGACTTTTGCTGAGAGCAACTCATCGATAAGGAACTGACTTTGCCTTTCAACTACCTTGAGTATGAGAGGGTAGTCGAATGGATTTAAGAAATGCGCGAGTTTGAATAATTTCCTTATAACATAGTTCTATTGCACGATTTAGAGCATAAAAGAAGGAAAACTTTTCTTAAATGTCAATAGTACCTCATTCATAGAAGTGGGGCACAACCATTAATAAGATCATATTAACACGGCTTTATAGACACCCTAGGATACTTGAACTTTGTGCTCTGATACCAAGTTTATCACAACCGAAGCCTACACTTTGTACGTGGACGACATTCGAGAACCATTGTTGGTCCCCAAGTAAACCCTCATCCTGTCTTACTACAAGCGGAAGACTAACTCAAGCATACGTAAGCATTAAATTGAAAGAAAAGTTTTAAAATAGTTTACTAAATCTCAAAACCGAACTGGATATATTGAGTATCAAACACAAGTTTTAAATAAAACATCTGAAACTGAAAGACTTTCCAAAATGGTCTATCTATTAAGCCTCTACGGTATACAAGGTGAGTGTCAGGACAAGACCCGGGACTCCTCAAGAGAACTACTAGTAACAACTCATAAAAACTGGACTCCTCGAGAAGCAAGGAGGTCTTACTCAAAAGCTGACTAAATGATCTCAATGGACTCTTGCTGAGGATCCTAAGAACCTATATCTACATCATCAAAGATGTAGGTCGAATGACATTAGTATATAGAATGTACGAGTATGTAATATAGCTGAATAACAAATAATAGAATGAAAGGACTGTGATAGATATAGATATAAACTCAAATGAATGTAAAGAAATAAAGAAGCTAAATCATTTAAATTTTACAAAAGTACTTACTCATCTCTGAACTCAACATATTAAGTGATATTATAAAAATACACTTTTTAACTCTATTTATGAGATTATTTAACCGACAACCATCACTATAAGCTATGTGATGATACAACGTTTCGCCCATGCTGCTAAAACTGTCATATACCTTGTCGGGGTATAGAACACCTTAACTAAGTGGATCCACTAAGCAATAAGGATTCATCTAAAAAGTATGATCCTTTACCCATGTTGGCATACATGGTTTATGAGGATTTTGAGTTGTCTGAACTCATCCCCATATCGGTGCTCAATACTACTCCCAATAATATATACAGCATGCTCATATGTTTAGAAATAGATTATTCCTCTGGTTTGGGATAATTGCTCAATCTACTCTCTTAAAAGAGGTAGCTACTCTTGAAATATCTTTTGAACTCATAACTCATTTAGAAATCAAAGTTTCTCTTTTATCAATGTAAAAATTAATACCTTTGGGAATACTTAGTCCCTTTATACTCTTACTCAACTCATACTTGAAAACTCTTTCTCAAAATCATATTGTAATATGATCATTGATGACTCGGGAAGTCATACGGCATAAACATTGATGGTATATCTAGATATCATACTACTTAAACATTGATGGCATACTCGATCGTCATACTAATCATGTTTTAGAAACTCTTTCTCAAAACTCATCTTTACTTCCTCAAAAACTCAGTTTAAAACTCAAGTGTTGGCTTTTAAAAGCTTCTCAAAATTTATAACTCAATTCATAGGGTTCCTGCGGAATTATGGGCATGAACGACTCAACTCAGGGATCTTAATAACAATATAGAAAACTTAATACTCAAAACTCAAGAACTTAGAACTCAACAACATTACTCATCTCAAGAATACTCAATTCATAGGGTTCATATTGAAATATAGACATGAACGAATCAACTCAAGAATCTTAATGCATAACATATAGCAATTCAATAATTAGGAATAGAATTTCCAAAAAAAAAACTCAAGAACTCAAAATCAACTTATCTCAAGAATACTCAAATCTAGGGATAGAATCCTAGATTACTCTTTTACTGATTTGAAAGTAGATGTAGGGCATCAGGAAAAACTAGTCCAATACTATGATAACCATACATACCTGGAAGAACAAGGTTCTTGAAGAAGAACTTGATTACAAGTCTTGAAACTCTAGCTTGAAGGAGAACAATCAAGAAAACCTTTCTTGAGATTCTTGAATTAATTTCTTGAAATCTCTATGTCCAAGAATACTGATTTTCTTTAGTGATTCAGAATTGTATGGAGGAATTTGAGTTGGAAAGAATGGAATTCTTGGAGAAGGACTTACCTTGAAGAAGAATCTTGGAAAAGATTTAAAGAATCTTGAAGGAAAGTCTTCCACTTTGATTTTTCCTTAGGGTTGCCTTAGGGTTTGAGATGCCTTAACTAGAGAGGTTCACTTAAATGGGCATAGCTTTTTACTCTAAGCTCGGAATTAAGCAAACTTGGTGGCGTTGGAAAGAGAACTCAAGACCAATTTGATAGGTCATAGGCCACTGAATTCTTTATGTGCTAAAAGATCTTGATCATTTGAAGTTGATCCAAACCAAAAAACTGATGGGTGACTTGTACGAACCTCTCTTTAGCTCTTTTCAAAGTCTGAGGTGTTACATCTAGTGACCTTAACACCTATGAAAATTTAAAAACACTCGGTACAATCTTATTCACAAATGAAGAATGATTTGAGTCTTAACTTAGAAATTTTTGGGATGTTACAATATCCCCCATTGGGATCATTCGTCCTCGAATGACGGTTGGACTGAGAATGGAACTCTGTATAGCATATAAGTCAAGAACAATATTGTTTTGAACATAGTCACGCTCCATCGAAAGTTATTTGACATAAAACAAAGATATATGTGCATGAAGTAAGAATAGGAATATTATGCCTTGAGTGATATGACTCCTCATTAGCTACACCTCATAACTCCTACAAGGGTTCGTGACTACCCTTACCAAGGTCTAAGTTAAATTGTCTGCTCTTAATGTGCTCAAGCCTAGTCTCTAATTCACAAAATGTTAAACATGAGATTTTTCTACTAATCGAAACCACAAGATTCAGGTTTTATACCTCTATAGGTAATCTCATCCCAAGAGTACTTCTCCTTATAACCACATTCAACCAACCTTGAACCCATATCAAGAAACACCCAATACATCATGCATTTGTCTACATGTTAACAACACAACATTCAAGCCTAGTACTATAACCACTCTATGAACTTTTACTAACCAATCCTTCTAAGAATGTCTCATTCTCTTATCATAGCTACCAACTGAAAATTCACGCATTATTACCAGGAACCAACTAATTGCTCTTATTTGACTATTTCTCATAGTAAGACTCCATTCATCTTTCCTCCACTTTTATTACTTTAGATAGAATAAGCACACTATGTCTACCAATATAAGAAACATCAACCTTCTCCTTCTATTATCACTTAACTACTATCAACAACATCACTCTCTAACTAAAAATGATCACTTGAAAGATATTTAGGGCAAAATATCATAAGCCCGATTCATTCGAGAGTTCTGATATAAAATATGCATGACATAACATTATTTGCTAGCCATTAAGATCAAATCATGAATTTTTTGAGACTGAGCATACTATGAGACATGAATGCTTATATGAATAGATTCATATCATAAGGATGATATCCATAACTTTATGGAGTAAGATTGAGATCAATAGGATAAAGTCTTTGCCCTCATTCTGGAAACTGAGCATAGATTTGAATCACTCTTAAGTTTATGAGCATAGGTTATGAACACAATTCGGTTATAAGAGACATCAACATAAAATATAGGAATTACTGAACTTTAACGAATACGCTGGAGTATGAATGGATCGATATATCACTTTCTCAACACTTGACTTGGTTTCTCATCTTATCATCTCCCCCTTAGCTTTGAAGCTGACACTTTAAAGCTATGAATCTGTTCTATCATTTCTAAATTGGTCTACATTCGCTTTACTCTAATACTCGAGAAAGTCTTATCTCATGGATACTGAACTCTCCATGCGCAGACACTAAGATTCCTTCTAGGACTTCTTTCACAGTTTTTTCTCTTAATGTTTTCCTGCTTCTATAGAAGTCTTTCTATAATCGTTACCAGCATAGACTTATAAAGTTGCTTAATCTAACTCCTAAGGGAAAAAATTAATGCTTACATCAGCCTATTCCATATGACAACTCAAATACACTATCTAGGCACACATGAAAAATAATAATTCAATTGGAACCTCGTCTGACTACATAAGATCTCGGGTACACCTCTTAATTCTCTTTTTACTCTAATGACTTAGCCTCACTTTATTGTTCTCATCTAAAAGTCAGAATCTCACACTTGTACCACTCACATTCATTGCAGCTAACATCTTAATTTCTCACCTACTCTATGTCAAGTCTATCAAATCAGATCTCACAACTAACATCATCACCCTCATGTTGACATCCTTTTGCTCACGACAATCATGCCAAATTCAAGCTTAGTATTTATTACTAAACACGGATATCAATATAAGTGCTCTCTTACTATACTAACGTACAACTATTAGATAAAATTAAGAAACACTCGCCCACTAAGATCTCATGACAATTGGTCACTCTTTATCTCTCAGTCTACCTATTTACAAATCACTATCACAGTCATTTTCACAACCTAACTAACCTACACACTACACATCATTGGCTAACTAGTTCTATAACCCTCTGAATATCATGGGATCTCCCAAAAATCATAAGTCTGGCATAGATCTATCACCTCATGAATAATATGTTCTTCTATTCCACACATATACTTAGTCTTCACTAACACGATGGCATATCGACATAAACTTCCTTCTGGTTAAAGTATACTCTAAATCTATGTTTAAAGATTCATAAATAGAAGATATTAACTCAAGTATGTATACAAAAATAAAATAAATAACTCTTTACTCTTATTTGAGAGATTCTCTAACCGACAACTATCATTATGAGCTATGTGATGATACAACGTCTCGCCCACACTGCCAGAATTGTCCTATACCCCGTCAGGGGAAAGAACACCTCAACTAAGTGGATCCACTAAGCTATGCTCGAAAGCAATAAAGAGTTGTCTAAAAAGTATGATCCTTTAACGATGTTGTATACATGGTTTATGAGGAGTGTGAGTTGTCTGAACTCATCCCCATATCAACGCTCAATACTACTCCTAATAATATATATTCATGCTCAAATGTGTAAAACATACTCTTTCTCTAATTTGAGATAATTGTTTAAACTATCCTCTTAAAAGAGGTAACTACTCTGAAATATCTTTGAACTCATAAACTCTTTTTAGAAATCAAAGTTTCTCTTTTCTCAATGTAAAAATGATACATTTGGAAATACTTAATTCACTTAAACTTTACTCAAAATGCCTCTTAAAACTTTCCTCAAAAACTCAATTTAAAACATAAATATTAGCTTTAAAAGATTCTCAAGATTTATAACTCAAATAGGGTTCATGCTAAAATATAGACATGAACGAATCAACTCAAGGATCTCAATACATAACATGTAGAAATTCAATAATTAGGAATAGAGTTTCAAAAAGAATCAGGAACTCAAGACCTCAAAATCAACTCAACAAAAGCTCTTGAACTTTTCTCTTAAATTCACTTTTGTTTTGAATGTGCATTAAGACATGTGATTAGAACATGTAGGAATTCTCACAGGTAAATGGAGCCTTTAGGATCTAATAGAAGGAAGGGAAACATAGCGACAACTTAAAGGAACATGCGTCGGATGAAACAAAGAAAAGAATTGGCCTAGTACTCCTTGGTGTATTGCTAGTGTGTCGCCCCAGGGCCTGAATTATTGAAGTCAGGCCTTGGCGCTATCATGGTGCGCCGCCCCAGGCCCCTCCCCAGCAACCCGACAAATTTTCAAGCTTAAATTAGGGTCCCAACTCGTTTAGAATGGGGAAAATTCTCCTAAACTCTTCATGATTCTCAAACCCAACACAAATACATGAGGAACTCCATACAATCCCTTTGGAATATAACTTTTACCAAAGATTCTCAATACAAAAGAATTTACAACCTCCATTGTTAAAGAATTGAACTAAAATCAAGAACTATGCAAGAACCCTTTAGATACAACGATTTCAAGGATAGATTAGATGTATGGCAAGAGGACGAACAAGTTCAACACTGTGAGAAGTCTTACATACCTGCAAAAAACAATGTTCTTGGCGAAAATCAACAAATCATGAAGAACACTTGAAAACCTAGCTTCTTTCCTCTTGAAACCTCTCTCTAATTTCTCTAAGTGTTTAGGAACGTGTAAAGGTGGTTTAGCATCTGATTAGACCCTTAATTGGGTGAGGAAAAACGTGGCTAGGCTTAGTAGGAAAATGAAAAGACCAAACGACCCTTCTAAAATGAATGAGATGCCTTAACTAGAGAGGTTTCACTCAAATGGGCATAACTTCTTACCTCGAGCACGAAATTAAGCAAACTTGGCAGCGTTGGAAAGAGGACTCAAGATCTTCAATTTGATAGGTCATGGGCCACCTAATTCTTTATGTACTAAACTATCTTGATCGTTTGAAGTTGACACAAAACGATAAACTGATGGGTGACTTGTACGAACCTCTCTTTAGCTCTTTTCGAAGTCATAGGTGTTACATCTAGTGACCTTAACACCTAAGAAAATTTAGAATCACTCGGTACAATCTTATTTACAAATGAAGGATGGTTCGAGTCTTTACTTAGAAATTTTCGGAATGTTACAACCTACTTGTGCACACTCAAAGTTGGAGGACATAGTTGTCTGAAGCCAAGTTAAGGGTCATGTTTATGTATTATGCCTAGTATTTCCGATGGTCCAATTTATGTGGAGGGGCTTGGAGTATGAGGTCAAGGCATTTAATATGCTTTTTTTTCAGTAATTAAAGGATTTTTATTTTATTAATTCCGTGTGGGTAAGGAGATATTGCTTTGGCATATACCCATTACATTGTTATGCCATTTGATGGCCAACGTTGTCAATATTACATTAGATTAATTCTTCCAACAAAAGTAGTTCCTAGAGTGTTTGTCTGCACAGCTTCTATGTCATACACGGGAGGAACTTCCAAAAGGGGTGTTTCTTCCAAAAAGAACCATCTTGCTCCCTCCTTAGAAAAAAGATTTCGAGAAAACCATAATCAAAAATAATGATTTGACTCTCTAAATAGTAACCATCTTCACATAAAGAAGTGAAAACCAAGTAATCTTAATCTTGCTCTGGAACTGGCTACTACCGCACAATGTGCCCTTGCTTAATAATCATATTTAAAAAGAGGGATGGATTTCGACTATACTTTGAGTCGTTAGGCTAACAAAGTGCTACTTCTAAAACAATCGCTAAGGTCATTCACTTGATTCTCTCGGTGGCTCTGCTACCGATGGATCAAGATATGCTGCCTACCTATCATGCCAAAGGCGCTGCTGGTGGAAATGCCAAGGAAGCCCTTGGCTCTAATCACCGTGTGCACACATTCTCACTCTCGAAAAAACAAAATTGAGTAAATTGCAAGTAGTTGAAGAGAAACAAGAATAAGGAATACCAAAATACATTTCTGCAGAACTGTCTTGGGTAGATTTATATGGCATAATAATTCCTGTATCCAACGCACACTAATATCATAATCGAATTTCCTTAAATCATTGTCCTAATCCTACATAATGTACATTCAGATGTTTAACTCACTAAGGAACACAATCCTGCTCCCAAAAGAATACTCCACACTAAAATTATACAACAAACAGAAGACATCGGCTTCAGCCACTCCAACGATCATCAGGTGATAACGCATCTGAATCCGCAATGTACAGCACAGAGGACAGTACTTCATCACCTTGGAGTGTTGCATTCAGTACTTGTTCTAACAAAGTACTATCAACAGCTACTCCACAGAAAGCAAAGTCAGCAACATCTGCACCAGAGCTCTCAAAACATTCAAGAGAACAGAATTTTGAATGTTCAGATAAGTAGCAGCTATTTTCTTGCCTTTGTTCATCCACGCACCTACAACCTTAATTGAGCATAATCATTCTCTAGTAATAATATCGCCATTATCAGCTGCTAAAGTTGACTCCTTGCTGGCTAATGAATGAAGCATTGATTGGGCAGCAATCAACTTTTCCCTGAGCATCATATTATATTCATAGAGGTTTTGGAGATCTTTCTGGAGATTGGTCATACTTACATGATCAGCAGCCTGCAATTCTGCAGAACAAAAGCAGTGACATCAATTTAGGCAAACACCTCACCACACTTTCTCAAAAAGATTAAAGGGGTTATGTAAAGAGAGATGCTTCTAAGGGACAACATGTATGGAAGCCTTATAAATACTTCATTAGTTCATATGGTGTAGTAGATAATATGTCATCTCGATAAATAAAGTTCGAAACAAATATCCTGAAGTTCTGATTTGGTTTTTAAAAAAAAAGAACTACCCACATGTAGCATAGTTGATTGCTCAACTGGAAAGTTATAAAACCAGAAAGGATAGCTTATTGACATAAAGTTTAATGACACTCTAAGCTATGATCTTCCAATTAGCTTAATAGCAAAACTAAACACCCAAACCTAGACCAACTATCAAGCTGCATAATTCACTATTTTTTTTTCTTTTTTTTGATGAGAAGGGAAACCCGCAGCCGCTACCCTTTGGGAACATAACTATCAAGCTCCATAATTCACTATTTTACTTATCGCCTATCACTCCATTCACAATCGATATAGCCTGAAACCTCAGAGGTGCTGAGATCTATAAGGCCACCACCACACAAAGAAACAGGACATAGCTTATCGTTGCAGAAGTTTCCTACACACCACCACATTTTCGAACCACACTCCTAGAAACAGGGATAGAATTCAAAGAATCTCCATAAAAAATTACAAACAAGAAAATGGTTTAAATATCTAACTACCAAGAAGTAACGAGTCACCAACATAATTGGGGTTTCTAATCTTCAAATACGTTATCATAATCAAAGAGATCAATATCATCCATAGTGGGCTCTCATAAACTTGACCTGTAATTTCTTATGCTTGTCACAAAGCATTTAACCCAGAAAGGTTGACCAAATCTATAATGATCTTGATAGCATGGGCAATTTGAATAAAATAGGCTGAAGCATGACATGAAAGAGCAGCTTAAAATCGGATATATGAAATCTAAACAGTTAGCTTGTTAGTTGGCATGGAGGATGGAGAACATAATAAACACTAATCTCGTAATTCTAGACTTACTTAACAGGGGAGGAGGCGGAACAGTTACGTCATTAGCTGCAGGAAAAGCTGGAGCCTGGAGAGCATTCTCTTCATCTGGAGCAACCATGTCTTCAGGTTTACTACTTTTTGTGTTTGGAGGTACAGCATTTTCTTGGAACTGAAGTCACATAAATATAAAGTAAGTCTAACAGCTTTCTACGGATAAAGCAAAAGTGAAGTTACCAGTTCTTTGGGAAGATAAACAAAGTGGACATGAAAACTAAGTCATATTAGCATAGTTACGGTTTGTACAAGGGAACAAGAAAAGATTAAAACTGATCATAAGAGCAGAATATGAAGAAAGAACTGTATATTGTTAAGTAGAGGAAGAACTAACAACAAAAGCAGGAAAATATCGTAACATATAAGTGACCTATAAAAAGATCTAAAACCATGAGGCAACATTTGAAAGATGAAAAAGCTACATGATAAATCACTAATTTCACAAAAATGGAACACCATTTAGAGGACTCTTGTCCATATTGTACTGTGCCGGGACTATGACTTCCCTTTCCTCTTTTCAACTCCCAAAATGCTTCTACAAGTCCAAGGTCACTTTCTGAAGAGGGAAAGAAATGTGCC
>NC_064283.1:21347636-21451452 GCF_019186545.1 Solanum stenotomum
AAAAGTAAACTACCTACTAACAGGTAGTTCCCAATCGAAGCAAAGATATTTGGAAGTTCTAAAAAGTAAAGCATTCATTTCTAGTACCTCTTATATAACAGCAAAAATCATGAAACCAGAGAAAGTAGCTGTGACACCCTTGGTCTTTTCCTCACATCAAAACAAGAAGGGGTATTGTGAAAAATAGAAGAGCTAAAGCATCCATGTTCACCATTTAGATATCTGTTTTGCTATATTGGGTTAAGTCCGAATCATGGTAAAAGAGAGGGCATGATGGGACCAATCATGTGAACAGGTTAATGGGATCGTGTTTAGACAGTACCCAAAATACAAATATTATTTAAGCAAATTCAAGAAACAAAAATATCAGAGAGAAATAGAAACCGACTCTTTTTTCCTTCAGATGTGTATTCTTTTGGAGATCTGCTGCAGGTTCAGGCAAAAAATGTGTGGCACTTTGAGTATCAATCTTTTCTGCAATGGCTCTCTGGGGAAGGCAAACAAAACTTCAAAAGTTTACGATCTCCATGAAATTTGTAAATAAGCAGTAGATGTAAACATACTGATATAAAGGAATTGATGCCGCAAGGCTGCACCTTCTCACTAGGTAAGCCAACTCTTCTGCTAAAACTGATGGTATCTAATCTGCTAGACCCTTTTCCTCTAACTGAAGAGCTCTTTCTTTGGAGTGATTCCATCTTGACGCCTGTGCAACAACCATCATTTCTCATGTCATACTCCTCTTCCAATTGGTTAGGAGCGTACGTGTACATCACATATTTCCTCAACTATCAGAAAAATAAAGTGGAAGCAAGGGATAAGGAAGTTAGACAGGGCAGCTGAATTGGCAAAGCTAACTTAAAAAGATTGTGTTCAGCAAGACAACACTGATTTTCTTGTCCATATACTCACTTTATCCCAGCGGTCTTGAGCTCTTCGGCGACTTCTAACCTTTCGCATCACACTATCTTCATTGCGCAATTTCTTTATCCTATATTCACACTGTAACATAGGAGGATCGACAAAAATAAGAAAGTATAGACATAAGGATCAATCACACCCTGCACACAATTATAAGTAAATTTTCCATGAAAAGAAGACACTCTAAATTTACTTCATAGGTTTTTACAATTTCAAGTATCTTCAGAGTTCCTTTCTTCCATCACTACTAAGTTCAGGACACCAGATCAATCTTATTGCCTAACCCACATTCCAATCTAGAGGTAAATAACTATGCAATTTTGGAACAAAAGGTCTTAATCTTGAACGTTTTGGTTGCTAGGAGTAGAAATGATACCCAAAAAATTAGTGTCAGACAAAACACTTTGCCCAACTTTGTTTTTCTTTTCTTAGTTGATGCTTCATAAAGAAATTAGCAGTTAGCAGATTTGAGAGGTATACCGAAAGACAAACTTTCCTCCACAAACATAGAAAACTGAATGGAAATTATCAAGAAATCAAGCTCCAGTAAGTTTCTACATCGAGTAGCTGTAAAATGTAAATCCTACCACCTCACATAAAAGCAGAAACCATAAGAGATCCATGTCCAAGATTTAATCAGCGGACATACCTAACTCGAGAAGCCCCGTGCATTACCATCAATACCTAAACTACAAACAACTATTGTTACAGCATATTTCAACAGAAAACGTGTTAACGAAGTCTCTTTTTGGTTTAACGCATTGTTCTCAACCACACAACTATGTTACACAGATACTTCATTTGCCTAGACTATTGTGTCGAATGGGTGTGACAAGAGTATGGGTGCTTTATGCAGATTATTCATAATATACTAAGAATTGACAGAAAATGCACTTTACAGGGTAGTAAACATACACCCCAGTACAGGATGCACACACGTAAACAAGTCCATGTAACAACAACTGAACAACATACGCAGTGATATCCACCAAGTGGGGTCTGGGAAGGGTAGACTGTACACAGACCTTGCCACTACCTCGTAGAGGTAGAGAAGTTGTTTCCGTAAGACCCTCAGCTCAACCGCATCAAACCCAAATAAAAGAAGAAGAAAACAATGAAGAAAGCATAGCAGTTAATAAGAAACACAGCTGTAAAGTTTACCGGAAAGAACAAAATAGTGAGATAATCGAAACACAATAAACAACATATGGCCAGAACTACAAGGGTACGACTAGTATTACGACAGGCACTAACAACCCTAAACCTCCGCAAGGCAAGAAAACAGTGTACCCCTCTAACCTTCTACCCTAATACGCGACCTCAACTCCTTCCTATCTAGAGTCATGTCCTCGGTAAGATGAAGTTATGCCATGTAACATAGCTTACAAATGAAAATCCATAAAATACAGTAGTAGTAACAAAAAGAATGAAAAAATGAATGTACCTGCACCAAAATGTAGAAGAAGAGGCCAATACTAACGCAATAGAGGCCACCAACATCTGCAAGGAAGCTTACTGCACTCTTGGGAGAGGAAGATATCATCAAAACATAGCCCAAAAATACTTCTGAAATGAAACAAACCACTTAAAACACTAAATATACACACCAGATTTCTGAAGCACAGCTAAACATCAGACTTCTTTTCTTACTCCCTGAATCCCAATTTATTCGATGCACTTCTCGTCTAGTCTATCCCAAAAAGAATGATATCTTTCTATGTTTAGAAACACAATTTAACTTTAGGCATCCCAATCTGCCCTTATCTCCTTGTAGCCACATAAAATATATATGGCTTATTTCAGACACACGGTTCAAAAGTCAGTCTTTTTTCTTAAACTCGCCAGTCAACATGCATCATATAAATTGGGACAGAAGGAGTATTATATTGGTGTGGTCTAGCGTCATATCCTAGACAACAGTTTAAGTATGAAATGATGCATCAGACTAGCAAGTTCAATTTTCTTTTTAACTAGTTTAGCCTGCAAATCAACAGTGCAATAGTATGTTCGGATTGGTTTTTTTAAGTAGCTATAAGCTAAAACCTAAAAGCCATGAGTTGGAAACACCCAACTTTTGGCTTTTTTTGTACTTTCTCAGCCTAAAACAAAGTGCTTAAAAGCATTTTTTTGTGTTTCCCAAACACCTCCAAAAATACAAAAGCCAAAGGTACTTAAAACAAGCCAATCCAAACACCCACTAGTCTTCATCTGATCACCCTATCTTTTTCCCCTTTATTTTTTCAGATAAGGTAAACGTTCCAGTTGATTATCCTATCATTTCCCCACCTTCATTATTTTTGCATCCACACTAAAAGCTTAAATTCCTCTTAGCTTGAAGCACATAAAACTATATCAAACAAAAAAATAGGATTCCATAGACACACCATTGAGAAGGTGAGATAGAGGTTGGTTATAGAGAGTACGAGGAGAGGCAGAGGTAGGACGAAGAAGTATTGGGGAGAGGTGATAAGACAGGATATGACGTAGCTTCAGGTTACCGAGGACATAACCCCAGATAGGAGGGTGTGGAGGACTCGTATTAGGGTAGAAGGATAGTAGGTAGTGTAGTGTAGTCTGGCTTAGGGTGACTTGTGTTTGTTATGGTTCTAGTTGTATTATTATAGTTCTAGTTTTTTTTTTAAGTTTATCATTATTTATTATTGTTTGTTAATAACAATCTACCCTAGTATATTTTTATTTTATTTTTATGACAAGGGAAACCCGCAGCCGCTACTCTTTGGGTGCGCACAGGATAAAAACCCCGCTCCTATGCAATAGCTCGCAAACCACATAGCAGAGGTAACCCGCACTAGGCAAGCCCGGTGCGACGAGCTCGACCCAAAAGGCAAAACCCCTTGCTTTCACTGGCAAGGGGTTTCGAACTTGAGACCTCCAACATGGAAGTCCCAAGCCCAAAGCACTGGGCCACCCCGAAGGGTCAATCTACCCTAGAATATAGTGTATGGCATTTCAATTATCACATGATTTTATTGTTGTTTTGACTACTTTTGCATGGTTTCTTGTTTCAATTTCTCTTCATTGTCTTCTTCTTTATACCGAGCTGAGGGTCTTTCGGAAACAGCCTCTCTACCTCAACGAGGTAGTGGCAAGGTCTGCGTACACTCTACCCTCCCCAGACCCCACCTAGTGGGATTTCACTGGGTATGTTGTTGTTGTTGTTGTTGTCTTCTTCTTTATACCGGGATTTGTTGCACTTGAGCCGAGGGTCTTTTGGAAACAGCCTCTCTACCTCCATGAGGTAGTGGTAAGGTCTGCATACATTCGACCCTCCCCAAACCTCACTAGTGGGATTTCACCATTCAGCTATTGCTACATAGCAGTGTAGGGCCTTAAGTGGAATGTTGTTTTATTTTGCCTCTCTGATTCTACAGACAAGTTGCTCAGTGAACTTATAATGTTTTGAAAGAGCACTGCTTTCAAGCAAACATCAAGGCAGGGTACTCATATTGTCTTCAGGGGCTTTCCACTAAAGGAACTTGATCTTTGTTATTTTTCTACAACAACATACCCAGTCGCACTTAACAGGTTGCACAATCTTAATTATGCACTCTGTATTAGCCAGAGAAACTAAACTTCTCATGAATCACGTAGAAAACAAATGCTAGGGGACAACTTTGGCATTTAAAAAATTGGCATAGGATCTGGACCAATCAGCTAGGACTATAACAAGAGAGTGAACATCTCTGTGGGTGCTGCAGAACACCAAATACCTAGTTCCGCATAAGATGCGCATATAGAAGAAATTTAGATATCAACAACTAACTGAGTTCCAGAACTCTCCTCCTCTCCCCCATCGCTTTCTCCCCAAAGTTGAAAACATGAGGGCAAAAAGAAGACAGAGGGGAATGAGGAAATTCAGGAAAATACATATCAATCATCTTATAAAGCACAATACTGCTGAAGGCTCTCGCCTAGATCTTCTTCTTTTTTTCCTATTGAAAGGTAACAAAACTTTCGCCTATATCAGTTTTCAAGACAAATAACAAACTTAAAAAGGAATTGTAAGTAGTTGATCAGTTCATACACAAAAATGTAGAAAATGAGTTACAAAAGAAGAGCTGTCAGATTTGGTATAAATGTATTTCGGGAACATGTAGGAATTCTCCTCAGAATGACAAGACATCATTAACATATTGTATGGTCCAGCATAAACTCATAATTTCTTACTGAAGTTGCTATTTACCAAAAAGATGAAACAAGAGAGTCTCTTGCAGAAGTATGACTGGAAAGATATTTGCAAACTTCATAGCTAAAGGTGTTTACACAGTACATGCATTATTCTAGGTCTAAGTATATGACGGAATGAAAATTTAAAAGTCATGAGGTTTGAACACTAACCAGAGAAGACAACAAAGAATAGAAAATGTGCTGAGAGATGAAGATGTTACTCACCAGGTCCCATAACATTTTGATCCTTGATCTCAACAATATACGAAGATAGGAAGTGGATATACAATGTCGTGTTGATTAGACCATCATTAGGGCTTTCGAGTGATGCTTGGAGTTGACTTATCTCATCAAAAGAGGAACCTGGAAGAAACTCATGAAGTAGTGGTTGGATGAGCTTCAGGTCATTCAAATTATGGTACAATCTCGGGAAAAAATTGAACTTCAATATATTTGGTGTCAGCCCTCTAAATGTAACTGGTTTGTCGTCAAAATTGCTTCCATTTCTCAGTGTTCCACTAACCAAGCTAACATGTTTCTTATTTTTAGGATCTGTTGCTGTTAGATTGAACTGAAATCCAGCAGCTGCTGCAGGACTATTTGGGAGATCAACAAATTGCCATGAAATATAGGCATTGTCCCGGCTAAGTGGACATCTGCTGCACTTAAGCATGATGGTCGGTCCCTTAGTTGTGTTTATACAGGAATAGTTGGCAAATGTTGACAGAGGAGCAAATCGATAGTCAATCAACCCTGGATTCCCAGTTACTACTGTTCCAAGACCACGTAAGTGTAAGCAGCTCATACTTGAGATGGTAGTGATATTAAACTCCAAATCGTTTATAAAAGCAGCTAAATCAGGTGCATTTGTTGCTCTCACATTGTGCATCTCAATAGCTCTCTTCGCTATTATATGGTATAGCAAACTGTGGAAGCATATATAAAGAGTCTATTATAGATGGAATAGAAGGTAAAGAAAAAAAAGAACAGCAGAAGAAAATACTATTCAGAAGAAAAACAGGCTGGATTCTTTTTTATTTTTAGACAAGAACAGGCCAGACACTTGGAAGAAATAGTGAAACACTAGAAATTAAAGAGAGAGAAGACATCATGTACTCACGCGGCAAAAAGACCAATAAAAAGTATCCAGCTAGCTATTGAAAAAGTTCCACCAAGCTCTGTTTTCCGCTTCGTGACTACCTTCTGGTCATCCTACATGAAAATGGCACATAATAACAAAAATCTAAAGATTGTGAAGAGGTGTGTTCAAGAATTTACAAACAGAAGTAAACTTTTACAGTATCACAGAAACACAGAAAACTGCTAAAACCAAAAACATCAACTGGTGGTACAACAAGATGACCATATCACAAGTAGGCTCGGTGATACTTGATTTGTCATACTGCATATGAGACAATAAGCAGAATAAAGGCCATTATTCAACAACTAAGATATATAATCTATGAAGTGCATGTTAAATTTGAGCTGCCTCTTAGTACTGGATATGATATCAACTATCATATATGATACACCAACCAGGGCATACACAGAATTTTTCAGAAGCAGACTGACATTTCAAAAGTGAACAAACTATCGTAATGACATCATTTTTAAGAAATAAAATTCATATTATATTAATAAAATTTAATTCAGGTACAGTATTACAACTCACCTCAACAAAATTTCACTTTTTGAAATGTATTTATCATAGGTGAAAACCGTCTTTATGTTAAACTATTTTTTGGTAATTACACAAAGAGAACTTCAGTGGTTTAGTTTATACTCACCTAGCAAGACGTCAAGGGTTTGAATCCCTTCTCTGTGTGCTTTATTTTTCTAACAAGAAGTCAGCAACGTAAGTCCAAATTTTTTTAACAATAATCGTGGTTGAGGCTCGATCTCCCAACCTGAACGAGGATAACGAAGCACTTGACCAGAACTGGGACAGTCTAACTGTCAAGTGGTGTCATTTTATTTACCTATATAAGTTTTTATATTATTTATATGTGCAATAATTAAAAACAATTCAACGGACACCGCTTGATATAAGGTAAATCCGCCCCTCAGAACATGTGATCTCAGCAAGTACACAGAAATTTCCTATTATTTTTCTGGATGCTCAAATCTCTAAATCAGTAAATCTAGAATTCAAGTATCCTACAAGTGTATACATGCAGGGAAAATATTGATTCTTTTGGGGTCAGAATGCGATTTTAAAAGAACACATGGGGTTATTCTAATAACTAATGAAATATAAAAACTTAAACAAATGGAATTTAGGGGTTGGATTGGATGCAAGAGACTCTTATCTTTGCTTCTTTTTATTTTCCTTCTTTTTCCCTTCTGAGATCAGTAAAGTAAATTTTATATCAGTCCGTACCAAGTAGGTAATAAAAGCTTAGAAGTGAACATGACTGCTAAAATGATAAAAAGTCTAATAAGTCTAGGTGGTCTCTACACCACTAACAATGTAATGAGAGCTTAAAAAGTGAACATGACTCCTAAAATGATAAGAAATCTATTAAGCCTAGGTGGTCTCTACACCATTAACAATGTAATGACAGAATCAAAAGTCAACATGACTACAAACATCCGAAGAGGGCGAAGAGAGCTACTCAGATGAGCAAAAAGAAGAAGTTTGTGGCGGATGGTGTGTTCTTCGAGGAGCTAAATTAAGTGTTAACACGTGACTTGGCAGAAAATGGATATTCTGGAGTGGAGGTTAGAATTACTCCTACGAGGACTGAGGTCATCGTCAGAGCCACTCATACTCGGCTTACAAGTGAGAAGGGGAGGAGGATCAGGGAGGGAGTTGACATTGTCCAAAAGAAATTCAATTCTGAGGAAAACACTACAGAGCTGTATGCAACACAAGCTCCTAGGTGGTCTTGCCGTTCTGAGTGCATATATGGTGTCCTGTGATTTATCATGGATAGTGGAGCCAAGGAAAGTGGGGTGATTAATTCATGATTGTCGGTGGAAAATTGAGAACTCCGTGTGCCAACTCCATGAAGTTCAAAGATGGTTACATGATATCTTTGGGTCAACCTGTGAATGTGTATACTGATTCTGCTGCAAGAAATGTTCTCTTGAGACAGGGAGTACTTGGCATCAAGATCGGGAAACCGTGCTTGATTGGGATCCAAAAGAACGCACAGTCCAACAACACCTCTTTCAGATCTTGTCATGATCCATTCTCCCAAGGAAGAAGACGAGTGCATCAGACAACTTGTGGCGCCAAGCCGCCAACTAACATTGAGGTTCTAGTTCAATGAAGTGGGTTGAGAACCATGAGGTCTCAAATTCAAATTCTAGTGGGGGAAAAACACAGGATGATTTCTTCCTATCTATTTAAGCCCAGGTGAATAGAGTTACCAGGTACATGTACTAGTGAGAGGTAGCAAATATCAGTAGGATTAGTCAAGGTGCACGTAAGATGACCCAAATACCACAGTTAACAAAAAAATCTGCATATTATATTTTGTTAAAGTCGAGTGTTAGTTTTGCTTTGCCAATGTCGGGTACTATAGGGACACATAAGGAGAAACTTTGTGTTAAAGCGATAACCTTCCTACTGCCTCAGATGAAACTTTTATTCTATCAAAAAACAATGAACATGACTCCTAAATGATAAGGATTCTAATATGTCTACAGTTTCTATATCATTAACAATGTTTCTCTGCAAAGAACCATTCCAAAATTAAGAGGAAAATAAGAGGGAAGGGGTCTTCTTCGTCTCACTTGAGCAAGAAGAGGAAGAAGCATCAGCAAGAGGAGGAGGAGGAGGCTCAATTTCACAAAGCTGGGTTCTTGATGAATGTGTCTGTTCTAATCTTTGGTTTAAATACTTATTCATGCTTCTTAGAACAGTCTTTAGATAGCAAATCCATACTGAAAACTGGAAGACATTTTTTTGTATCCCATTTGTATTGCATCCCAATTCCCATTTGCTTTATTCTTTTTTTTTATGGTAACAATGGTGTCTGGTACATCCCCTAATTGTTTAAATCATCTTCGAATTGTACCCATATTGTGGTTCATAGGTTGACAATACCTAAACTTCCAGCACCACTTCATTTGATACTTGTCTTTCTCACATACGACTTGAGCTATTAAATTTTAATTTATCATTCAGATGAAGTCCCAAATCCACAACAGAATGCAAACATCATGCAAAAGAGAACTTGTTTTTTTGGTAAGGTAATTTGTTAATATATCAGTACCTACTGCAGGGATAATACAAAAGAAAATGAGGAGAAGTTCCCTGTTACAATTGCAACTTCAGCAAACATTATGCAAAAGAGAAATGACCGTGCAAGAACGAAATTGACCCAAGAAATCGAAAAAACCCTTCATTCAACTGAACAGACTGCTAGTGTTAGAAAACCTGGAAATATATGGTTAGAAAAAGAAAAAAAAAGGTAACCTTGAAAGAAAAAAGAGAGGAGGTTGGAGGATCGAGTTGTACTCAAGACCCTACACTAACTCAATTTATGATCCATTGGTTATTTGTCAATATAATTGAAGTATGAACTCCTTTTGTGAGAATCAATGACACTAAAGACTGGCATAGAAAACTATTCTTATTTAGTCAGATAAAAAGATTATTTTGATAAGAAAAGTTTAGGAGACTGGAGAATTAGATGTCCTTAAATATAAACAAACGAGGGAAGGGATCTAAATCAGTCCTTGCACTACTGACTACTCTAAGACTCAAATCCGACATGTATTAATCCTGCAGAAAATGAATTGATGGTTTACTAATCTACACCATTACTACTGCAAACTGCAGCCCACCAAAACTGAGGTACCAACTTTGAAGTAATAGATACACCCAGTTCGCATAGTATCATTTTGAAGCATAGCTTAAGCAACTAAAATGACTTCAATTGACCTTTACCATCGCCTAGAACTGTATCACCATCACTCTAAAAACTGGCAAAAACATACCCCTACTTAGTCCATTCCTTATAAATTACTTCTCATAATTAGTTCAGGAAAACGTTATCCATATCCAGTGCTGGAGCAAAGTGGCCTCCAGTCCTGGAGTTATGATCTAGTTATCCATGTACTCTAATTAGCCTATTAGAGGCACTTTTTGAGTTCTTCTCATTTCGCACCCTTAATGTATGCACCATTTTTCATTTTGCACCCCATCCTCTTTTAATTTTGCCTTATTAACTTCACCATTTTTAATTTATACGCCCCTTTGTTTATTAAGATGTGCCCCTAAATATGCATCATATCAATTTGCACCCTATCCCTCACCAAACTTATTAAACATTCCATTTTATGAATGTGTAGGTTGGAATAGTAAACATCAAGGGCTCTGTGATGCTGTAACAGTATACACTTATCTATTTTCTCCGTACAACATCTCCAACTTCTTATTATCCAAATACATGCATTTCCAGGACTACATAGCGGAGGATTGTGCTAAAGACTTCATCTTCAAAGGATTGCCTAAATATCTAGGTTGGGTCAGTTATATGAATCCTAACTATCTATCTATTCAATCAAATGTTAAGAAATTGGGTTCTCAATCTAGAGATTGCTTAAATGGCAAAACAAAGTACCTTTGACTAAAAGGACCTTTATCAATTTTGACAGAGGTAAAAACTTTATCAAAATGACTCGGAAAACCAAATGTCATTTTCAAGTGAGAATACGACGGTAATCGAGACAACTGATAAAGTTAGTGAGTTGATTATGAAAAGTAGTGGGAAAATTAGAGTTGTTGGACATCTGTTTTACATGAAAAAGGAATTATAGATGCTGTAGAAAGAGAATATGGAGAAGAAACATATATTCTTTCAGTACCCAGTACAAATAATAAAATAGCAATGAACATCTTAGGGGGTTAATAATGAAAATAACAAAGGATAGGATGTTAAACAAAAGCTGGTGCATACATAAAGAGACAAATTGTGAAAAACAAAGGATACAGTGCAAAACTTTAGATGATGCATACATTAAGGATGCAAAATGCAAACAACACAGAACTTCTTAGTGCACAAGATTGAAACTGAAATCTAATGGTTCCAGAATGAGATAATAGATCCTAGTTGAATATGTCAAAGCATATTGAAGTATGAGCTCCTTACCAATAGCAAAACAAGACTGGAAACGTAGATCTTTCATAAGAAATAACCTTAGATCAAAAGGAAATATCTCTGTAAGCTCTCTCCAAAAAAAAACTCAAGGGAAAGCTAGAATGGGATAGCAGATAAACATGAACTTCCCACTGTTAATGCCCTTTCTTTACTTTGATAGGTGATACTACAAATGAGCATCCCAGGAGAATGCAACGATATTCAAGCACTCAATCAAGTGTCTTGAGAGAATGGAAGAGGTAATTCTCAAACTACCCCTGGATATTAACTGGTGGTACTATTTCAGCTCTTGACTATAAGATCATCAATTCCATCATTAATATCAAAATAGTGGAACACCTCAAGAAAATTCTATACAGAATAACTTCGATACATCACCTTGAGAAAGCAGCAAGCAACATTTGCCCGCAAAAATTCAATCATTACAAGCCTAAAAATGGGTATGGCAAATAATTTGAATAAACAAACGAATAGAAGAAAGACTCATCATACTTATACTTCTGCATCAACCTTTTTTTTGTTTTTTGACAGTTCTCTTTGGTAAGTAAGCAGGGCTTTATTGAAGAAAACCAACATTAAGAAGCTTTTAAAATATAGATTCTTGCCCTTTTCCATTATCTCCACCTCCCTTTTATTAGCTCAAGTTTGCGTCATACTTTAGAGGCAGCTATAGCAAGGGATTTATGATGGTTTTCTGTCTCTTTTTGTTTTTTCCTCTTTCAAGTTTTTATTATGGATGGGAAGGCAATCTGAACTTAATTCCCTTTTCTTTTTAAGCACTCATTAGGGGTTGGAAGTGAAAATATCTTACTTAGGCTACAGGGTGCTAAGGATAACTTTCGCTTGTGCCATCTTGCACTTTATCCATTTATCATATTCCCAGTTTTCCTTTCAGTTCCATGGAACAGAAGCAAAATATCCAATATAATTCTTGCAACTAAGAACTACGTAACTATTATAGAAAATCATTTGTGTGTCATACTCAACAAAACCAACCACAGCGTCCCTGATAGTCACTCAAATCAATGATTCACCTCCAGACTTTGTTTACTTCCACAAATTTCTGAGAACCACCAATTGGGAGATCACATTGAAAAAGCAATAACGCAGAAAATAATATATGACAGTTAAAACTCATTATTGAAGCAACAAGAAGCTAGCATTTATGACACCAGAACTGGAAGGTGAGTTCATTCAACAAGAAAATATCCTTCTTCTTGCTTAGTCTTAAATCTAAATCAAGGTCCTATTTGTCATTAAAATCTTTGTTTTAAATGGATGTTGACAAATTAGAGTTATGTGGCGTGTCTTACAAGTCCAAGAAGCAAGGTATAAAACTATAATAAACAAAGAGGGCTCTTCCTATCAACCTACTTTTGTAGGTCTTCTTTTGAATCTTCATATCCACTCAACATAAACCATACCACACAACTGTACATGCTCAAAACCTGTTAATAACCAAAAATATATGTTCCTTCTTTTCCAAAACTGGTTGTCACATATGGCTTCCCAAAACTCAAAACATTCCATAAATTTTCCGCAACTTTTAGTAAATTCAGTAAGCAAAATCAAAACTTGACTTTCAAATCTATGTCCAACTAGCTCTGTTAAAAAACCCAATTAACTTTCAGTACAAATTATGCCTCACAAATCTACTAATCATGAAATAATAAGTAAAATTAACCATACAATTCCATCCTAAAAACAAAACTAACAAAGAAAGAGATAGAAATCATACAAGCCAGTGGCGGGATGCAAAGCAGATATCAAGTCGACTAATCCACCATCGGATCTTGAACCAAATAGAACGTCCATCACCAAGCGGAGCACAACGAGCAAAAAAACAGAAACAAAGCCAAGAAAGCAACATAATAAGTGTAGCTTCAAGAAAGACAGCTTGCGATTGAGTTAACCTCCTAATTGAATCAAAATCGAAAAGGGCACCACTTCCAGGAAACGATAAGGATCTATAATCAACCCCAGAATCACTTTCCACAGGACCCCATTCATCAAACAAGTAACATATTCTACTTGTGAAGTTAAACAAGTAACCAGGGTTGCACTCGCATTGTGTAGCATTGTAGCGAAAGGAGTTGCTGGGACATTGCATTTTCTTCGCATTTAGAGAATGGTAAGAATAGTTGGAAAGTGAAGAAGGAAGAAGAAAATGGAGAGGAGAAGTAAAGAATATATGTATGGTGGGCGACAAATGAGAGAGAAGTCAGAACAAATGTGACGAACAATACTAAAGAGGAAAAAGTGCAAAATCAATACACGGTAGCTGCCTTGTTTGGTTTAAAGAAAAGTCCAATTCTAATTTTGATGCAAATTCCTAACTTGTTTTCAAAGATTTTTCAATCATTCATCAAACCCTCATATTTCTAACGAAATTGCAAGGAAAGGCATGGTAAGTCGCGGAGGAAGGATTTTCACCAAGGGGTTTCAGAAAAAGTAGTAATAGTATCCATAAATAAGTGGGGGTTGAATCAGATATGAACAAGTTGGTTAGAATTAGATAAACTTTAACTCTATCTCAACGTGAACAATAAAAGAGAGGAAGTTAACAAATCATATTTACACATAGATAAAGTTATTCTATCTTTTAACCTTGTAACTATAGATTTAAAATATGTAAATCTCAATCAAGTTTTCAAACAAAACGACAACATAGAACTTACATTTATTTAGAAAAAAATAATAATTGAAACTACAAAAATATGAAAAACAAGATATATCGTTAATTTTCGATGAAGGGGGTTTCCCTCGACTCCATCTAGCTCCGTCCCTGGGCATGATTTGTAATATATTGTACTGAGTTATTTTAATTAATAAATAGTTGGAATATATTCTATTTTTCTCATCTTACGTTATACAGGTAAATTTCTCTATAACGATTGTTCTTTATAATAGCATTTCACTACAATGGTCTACTTTTCTTCAAAATGTATTTTTCATGTTATAATTTATTTCTCTATGATAGCATTCTACTTATAATATCAATGACATTCATTAGAGTTGTACATTTTTGATAAAATTACTCCTCTATAACAGTCATACTCAAGTATTATGTAACAATATTTTATAACAAATATATTATGTTATAATAAAATATTAAAATATTTATGATATTCATCATTAATATCATGCACATAGTAAATTTCAAATACAAATATCTATTATTTTTTAAATCATTTTGATGTTGATTATTAATGCTTAAATTTAAGTTCAAACATTGATCTAATGATTTTTCTTTGAAAATCTCAAAACTCAATTATTGATCCTTAGAAAATGATGAAGAAGACAACGTGGGTCTTCTTGATTTGGTGTTATTTGATTAAATTGGTGGTTGGGATTGATTGTATTTGTGTTTGGAAGCTTTATTTTAAATTTGAGATTAGTTGAGGCCTATTTGCAATATTTTGATTGAAATTCAAACTGCAAATTCAAAGAATACCTTATAGACAATACAGACAAAGCAAATCCGGTAGGATTTATATGTAAGAATAATTCTTACTTATGGCCCAAGTTTACTTGTGACTTAAATAATACCATAAATAATATTTAATGAAGAATATAACATCAATGAATTTATTAAATAAAATTCGTATGATGACAAAATGAATGTATTCATCAAATTATCCAAGAATTACAAATATAGATATTTTTATTTGTAATATCTTGTTATATAAATACTACATATAGTATTAATTAATTTGTGAAGTATAATGTCTTCAAATTTTAGTCTTTAAATCTTTACTAATATTTTTACATGTACTCAATCATATCCTTTATTTATTTTGTTATATAATGCTATATGTAAAGTATGTTTTCTTTTGTATGGATTTTATATAACCTGAAATAAACTAAAAAATGAAATAGAATAAAAAGGAATTAATACAATCAAATTTTCAAATATTCGGTAGTCTTTTTTTTCTTTCCTTTATGCCTTTCTTTTTCATTTTAGTTTCTTTTTTCTTTTTCTTAACACATTAATTTTGTGCTTTCCTAAATTACAACCTGTATCTCCAAATTTTACTCTAAAAACTGAAGTCATTTTCTTTCTTTTTCTCCTTATAATGAATTAAAATTAAATTACCATCTCTCTTTCTATTTGTCTTTATAAATAATATCTCCTACTATTTAAATAGTTTATTATTGTTCTCTATAAATTTAGGGAGAATATATATATATATATAACATATTAAGACTTATATATTGTTGTCAATCTGTGTTTTAAAAAAAAACAGTAATACTGATTACCAGAAACTTTGCAGAAACACGTAGTTACCAAAGTTTCCAATGAACCAATGAAGAACAGAAATTAATTCACAAAAATTAAAATCTGTAAACATACCAGAATCTGGAAAAGACAAAACAGAAAAAGATCAAGCCCACTGAATGCACAGTGCCCCTTACGGAAATTATTCCCCTCTAGTATCCGAGGTTTGATTTGGAATATGTCCTCCCATGATAGAATGATCTCAATCACCAGTGTATTGATACCCAAAACGCTGGTGTCAGCGAGCCACTCAACGGCAGTAAAGTACATGAAAAATATATGTGCAGAAAAAGAAGAAGAAATCAGAAATTTTCATAAGTAAAAAGTCTGCAGAATAACTGGTATTTATAGCCAAGAGGAACTGGTTCTGAAAGGTTGCAACCTTTCAAAAACCACACGACCATTTCAGAAAGTTTGCAACATTTCAAACAGTCATGGTTGTTCCTGAAAGTTGCAACCTTTCAGAACAATCATCTCCAATGGCGGGAAATTCAAAAAAAAATGGGAAAGTAATTTAAATAAAACGGGTCACGCGGATCCGAGTCGGGTCGGAATGTTTCAGTTAATTAACTAATTAATTGAAACGTTTTGGCCATTTAATTTTATTTATTTAATTAATTAAATAAATAATTAAAACAAAACTTTGTCCAAAATATAATCTCTCGATCATTTTCCAAAGCCGAAACTGAGCTGAGCGATGACGATGACGGCGCGAGGGGGATCCCTCTTTTCAACTCTTTTAACAAGGATGGTAGGGGAAGAGATATAATTGTCCATCGAGAATACAACTTCATCATCAAAAGCATATAAAAAAAGAGGATCATCAATTCCAAGCTAAATCATATTTGAAACATCATTTTATAAAGCATACATGCAAATCACACTTAAATGGATATAATCATGAAGAAATAAATCAAGTTTTTCATGAGTACATATACATGTTTGACGAAACATGAGAATGACTAAGACATGAGAATGGACCATGAGAAACTAAATACCTCAAGCTAGAGTAGGGTCGGAGGAAAAGAGATTGGATAATGATATGCCCAAATTACATTTCCCTAAAGAAGTATAAGCGGTCTTTGTCAAATAAAGAACCTAACTGAGGTTAGGATCGATCCCATGAGGAATATGGTCTAGACTTAGGCTAATTTATGGTTAATTGTACATTTAGTCAAATTACTTTCGTAAAAAGGGGGATTTGAAATAAAGTAATTGTTGATTTTATTTGTAATAACAAGTAACAAGTAAGCAAGATTCACAATTTGTAATATCAATATGTGATTGAAACTAGGGCATCTGTGTTCCTACAAGTTCTTAATGTAGTAACCTTAATAATAGTAATTTTTTCCTAGAGTTTAACATGCAAAGTCGGTCAGTTAGGTATCTCCTCAGTAATTGGTTGTCCAAATAGGGAATTTCACCACGCAACTTGCTCTGTCTACATGTGCATATTTTACTAACTCTTACCCATGACCCCAACTTAGCCCTCACGTATTTGGGTTAGGCTATTAGATAGAGGATTATCACGCTAAATCTTCGTTGTTTAACCTTTTTCTCAATCATTACTTCCTTGGTCGGGCAAGTATGATGAGGTGATTTCTAACGTTGTGCCCCGTTAAAAAGCATTCAAAATGAAAAGATTAACAATACATGCATAAACACTATTCCAGAATTACTGAATTATATGTTTTGTGTTGTTAATTACTCATGGTCGTTCCCACAACCCTAGTTGTGAATTTTGTTATTCATGCTTGAGAAGTCACAATTCAAATTAGGGTTAATAGCATAAATCATGAACCTACAATTAAAATAGATGAAATCTAGAATCTTGAATTGAAGATCAAATGCAAATTTCATAAACTAAACTTCAAGAATTAAATGTCAAAAGTGTTTGCAAAATAATTCTCAAAGCTAAAATAAAGAATCTCAAAACGTCTGACAACCCAAAAACGAAAATTACAACTAATATTTATAGAAAAATAATAATCCTAAACTAAGTAGGAAAAGGAATAATAAGAAAATCCGATTTTGGAACGTGTCACCTATGGTTGGCAACCTACAGCTCATCGACGGAACGGCGACTCGTAGGTGCCTCCGTCAGTCAGCAGTTAGTCAAAATTCTAGTGAGTTCCATCTGCATGACCTACGTCTCGTAAGTCTAAGCACAATTTTTCCTATTCATCCGTTGTTCATGGACTGGAACTCATCCTTTCTGAAGTTTTCTACGACTCTTCATGTATGGCTCATAGTAGCAACTACGACTCATCGTTCCATACTTATTTTCAATCCTCAGTACTTCAACCAATGATTTCAACCTACGGCTCGTAAGTTCAGTCGTTTATCACTGAAATTCTACTGCTGCAACACGTTAAATACCAACTACTCCAAAACCTATTTCCTTCAAAATCGGACCAAAATACCACAACATCTAATAACAAATGCTTAAGACGCATGCAAATCTCTAAGTTTAATGCATCAAAAGTACCGTAGGTTTATGGTACATCAACACCCTCAACTTAAAATCGTTGCTTGTTCTCAAGCGATGTGACAGACTCTAAACGACACTTATGCAGAATTAACCCAAAAACTCAAGCAATCACATGACATTTTCTAAACAATCACCCACCTTATTTATTTTTCAGCATAGTGCAAATCTTTTATTTACAAGCCAATTCATGCGGATCAATACATGTCATAGACATACCAATAGACACATTCACATACATAAACAACAATTACTTAGATACCAATTTTTCAATAATGTTACTTGTGCCCTCACTGCGAAGAAATCCCTCTGTTCACACAACATTTGAATTTTTAGTTAGGGACTCAGTATACACTCGTACTCAGAAGCGAATTCAATAAAGTTTGTGCTCAATACCAAAGACTTGCCCTTATTTTCTATGTTTTGACTTTCCAAACTGTTTACTTAGGATCACTATAGGACTTTCTTAGTTTATAATGTAGGCTCGGGGTCAGGTGTGATATATTTGGATATTAAGTGACTTTTCTACCCTTCTTGACATTACATTGGCTAGTTTACCTCTTTTACAACTAATTCTGACCAATTCTGACATCATCTTGCTTTATGCTATTTTCCTTATGATTCATTGAAGATTGAGTGTGACTTTTGACTTGATCTTCTTGTTTGATTCATTTTTTATTCATCTTTTTAATTAAGCTTTTTATTCCTTTTTCTTTTTTGTTCAATCACACCATTTTGAACATTTCTTTGCTCATTTTTCTTTCTTTTCTCTATACACGACTCTTTTCGTACCCTTTCTTTCTAGTTTTCCTTCATAATAGCCACCCTCAGCATAGATGTTTAGTATGAGTTGAGGTGCACAATGTCCTAGGCAGGACCAGGGCCAAAATCAACGTACAACTTTGCAGTAGCCACCCTTAACTTAGGCTTTTAGCCTGAGTTGAGGTACACTGTAACACCTCAGACCACCATTAGTTTTTAGTTTTAGGTTAACTTCAAATGACCATATTTTTATAGCACATAAAGAGTAAGGTGGCCTATGAGGTATCAAATCGAAGGTCTTTGAGTCCTCTTTCCAACGCCGCTAAGTTTGCTAAATTTCAAGCTCCTAGTAAAAAGTTATGGTTGTTTGAGTGAAACCTCTCCATTTAAGGCATTCCATCCGTTTTAGGAAAGTGTATTTTGGTGTTTTTCTTTCCCCCACTTATCTTAGAACATTTTTACTGACCCAATTGAGGGTTTAATCAGATTCTAAATTCCCCATTCACATTTAAAAACACTTAGGGGTTTTAGGGTTAAGTTTCAAGAAGAGAGAAAGGGCTAAGTTCAAGCGTTCATCAAGAATTGAGGAATTTCTCCAAGAACATCATTTTTTCCAGGTATATGAGGTTTCCCATAGTGATGGATTTTTCATCCTCACACCAAGCATGTAATTCTTTCATTAATTCATCTATGAAATCATTCATGTAAATATTAGTGAAGAGTTCTTGAGTTTTGGCCTCATTCTTTAACAATGGTGGTTTTCAGTTCTTGAGGTGAGGGTCTTGCGAATGAGTGTTGTTTCTTGGTAGATTTTTTGTGGAATTTCAACGAATTCATGTTGGGTTTGTGAATCAAAGAAAGTTTGGAAGAAACCAATCGATTGTAGATGAGTAAGGACTCGAAATTGAGCAAAAATATTTGTCAGATTCTGGGCACGGGTGTGGGGCGGCACACCACCACTCCGCTAGGACTACAAGTAAGTAGTTTGGGGGCTGGTGCGGTGTGCCAGTAGTGCACCCCAAAAACTACCTAGTAGTTTTGGGGCTGGCGCCCTGTTCCAAGGTTGCCAGGTCCATTTCTTTTTCGTTCTTCATTCCATGTGTGTTCCTTCGAATTATATCTATGTTCTCTTCTTAATATGAACTCTTAAACTCTTCATTAATCCTTGAGAGAGTCTACATGTCCCACTCATATGTCTCCATTTATTTTCCTAATTAAAGTAAGTTAAAGAGGAAAGTTTAAAGGTTATACTTCATAAAAGAACTTAAGAGTTTTCAAATGTTTTATATATATATATGTGTGTGTGTATGTGTACCTATGTTGATTATTTGGCTTGAAAGATAAGTTTATTAGTGCATGTTTTAAGAATGCAATCACGTCTAATGTTATGAAAAGTATTTCAATAAAATAAAAAGTCCCTTATTTGTAATGGGTGAATTGAGCACAAAGTTATATTGATTATTTTGAGAGTAGTATTGAGCATCGAATTGTGTTGGAATCTTTTATAACTCGGAAGTCCCAAAAAACTATGTAGCCAACGTAGAATAGAATAACATTGATTCTTCATGCGACTCCTCACTGCCTCTAAGAAAGCCTATTAGATGGATCCATAGTCACAATATCATCCTATACCCCAGAAAAGTATAGGATGATCCTTGCAACGTGGGCAAAGCGTTGTATCATTTCTAGGCTCATGGTACTGGTTGTCGATGAGAGAAACTCCCCATAAAGTAAAATATGTTATTTTCATGTTTCTTTCATTGTATATCTTATTGTAAAGCTTAAATGGTTTTCATTTCATATTAATGTATTGATCCAATTATGTTGTTTCCAGTCATTCAAGTCAGTTAAGTGTTTACTCTAACCCTACCATTTACCAGTACATTCAATGTACTGACGTCATTCGACCTGCATCTTAATATAATGCAGATACAGGTGCTCAGGATCATCAACAAATATTTCATTGAGATTGTTATTCACTTGCAGACAATATTTGGTGAGGCCTCCTTGCTTCGGGAAGACTCCATTTCATTCCACTTAGTAGTATTTGAGGTGTCGTGGGTCTTGTCCCGACATCTATCTTACATTGTTTGAGGCTTTATATACAGACATAGTTAGATGCTTCCATTGTTTTTCTCAGGATATTTTATTTAACTTATGAATCATGTTAAGTGTTTGCAAGACATTATTTTAATGCTTTATTGAATGTCTAGGTGTTCATCTATTTTAAGTTTCTGCATATGTTTAGTGGCATGTAAGTCATGTAGCTAGGCCAAGGGTTTGCTTGGGGATCAGAAATGGTTCTTGAGTGCTAGTCACGTCCAGGGTGTAGGCTCGGGTCGTGACATACATGATGTCCATGGAGAGACCACGGCCAAAACAAAGTTTCACAATATTTTTAGGGAAGGTGAATTAGGTGTATTAAAAAATTGGTAATCTTTAGGCTCAAACATTTGGATCGAATGGAGAAATTTATCATTTTGGTTGGTTGTTTTTAGGCTTAAGTGGACTCATTATCAACAATGTCCTATGATCATTTCCTAATTCTGAGTCTAAATCATCTTTGCAGGACCAATGTGGTAGGTTCTAGATTGACACGTTCTATATGAATATACAAACAATCTCACACACAAATGGCACCTTGTTTTACTATAAAATCATTAATATATTTGGTTCATGTTATAGTTTAAGTTATGTTGTCTAATCGATTCCTATCATGTCATATAAAAATCCTACACATTCAACTGATCAAGCACACATATATAACGCATATCACAAATTTATGGGGTATCCTTTTTTCATGCTATTTTGTCATCATGCTTTCATTCTAGTCTACTTCTAAACTTATACAATCGTAGACATGTTGGTTCAACAGAAATTAAACATTTCCTTGGAAAAAAAAGGCAAGAAAATCCCAAGAAAGGATTGCTAGTTGGGTTATTCATATTTCACCATAACACTCACAATCCATTCACCCCACCCCCACAAAAAATATAGTACAATGCGCTCAATGTACAAAAGAAAATAAAGCATATGGTGAAAAAAGCTTGTGGTGCATAAGCGCCGAAGACCAATCAAGAAGTGGGTGGGTCCAGCGACCCCGAACCCATTGGATCAACATGTGGGATGCCCTTAGCGACACCCTCAACTCTAACTGTAAGAGCACCATCAGTAGTGCCCCTCCAACCAGATGCTCCAGCATCCAACTCTCTCTCTATAAGTTGTCGTATCTTTTGATTAACTCGTGACTGTCGCTGCGCCACCTCAACATGGTGCCTCTTTCTCTTTCTAGCCCTTCTTTCCTTCTCCGTATCAATAGTATGACCAGAAGTACATGTGCGCTTTCTAAGCACATGAGGTGGTCGAGGGTAGGATCACTATCACAAAAAATAGTGCATGTAGCACCACATGATCTACACCATCATCCACTGGGTTAAATCTCCGGGACAACAATATCTACGGCAGCCAAGACATGAATATCAGCCCGAAGTTTTGCCAACTCCATCTGAAATGCAGTTATACCTATAGTAGGCCCAGACTGAGGCCTTTCCAGCATCTGGAGCTCAAAAGCATCAATCATCTAGTGCACTGCCTTTATCTTCACCTCAACTGCCTTTTCAGTCTATGCTTTCGATTCTTCGACATGCTTTCTCATCCATGGCGTAATATGCTGCAAGAGAGTTGTCATTTGAGTCTCAAATTTCTAGGCTCTAGCTAGTGGCAGCATGGCAAACCCAATAGGAGTATGAGAACGTGGTGTGCTCGCAGCTAGGCTGGACGAAGTGGAAGATGGAGCATTCATATCAGGCTCCTTAGTAGGGGCAAGAATGGTTCCCTTATCTACCTAGTCAATGGAAAGTACTTCACCCATAGGTGGTAAATCAACTAGGATACCCTTCCGTGGAGCCACGGGGTTTGCAGCATCCCGTATCAAACCCAACATTGACCGCCTTGGTCACCTCAATCAATCTATCACATCTCTATACTAAAACAGTAGTCTCTCTACATAGGCGGAAGATCAGACAGGGAAATGGTTAGGTGGTCTTCTCCCAAAGGCCCTCTCGTGAATCTTAGATATCATAATCCAGGAGAAGTCTATCTCGTGCCCCATCATCAACGAAACAAACACCACAACACGATCTCAAGTAACTATATTATCAGCCAACGCGGGGGACAATCTGGCCCGGATAATGGATCATCAAAACTTGGCTGCAAAATTTAGAGTTGCCTTCTTTATAGGTAGAGTCATGTCACGAACCCACTTGGCATTCTCTCTCTCATCAGCAATGTGCTTAGCCATCCATTGTAGCAAGCTCTCTCTACTTAGTATTATGCATGGCTGCTTCTATTTTTCACCATCCCCATCAGGTAGTCATACTCAGTTGTATTAATCGATTGAGCATGTGAAGAGCCATAAATTAAATGGTGTATTGTTGCCTCCGATAGGTTGACGGGGATGCCCTGCACCAAAGCAGTTAATAGTGGGGATTGAGCCCGTGGTGACATAGCGTTTTGTACAATAGTTGTGTAGGAAGCATAAAACTCCCTAACCATCTCTGGGTTATACCTCCCCGGAGTCTCTGCCATCCACTAACATTTGTGCCGCTTGAAAAACTTATGAATCTATGGCACTGTGTGAAGGCTGTCTGTGAGCAATCGTTTATCCTAAGTAATGGTCTGATTGTAGTCTGAATACCCATCTAGAAAAAAATACCAACCCTTCCAGCAAGATTATCTTATATTTGTTCTATGAACGACATTGGGAAGTGATCTTTCTCAGTCCATGAATTCAACTTGCAATAATCCATACAAACTTTCCAACCACTAATAGGCCTCATTGGAACGAGCTCATTCTTCGCATTAGGAACCACAAGATTCTTCCCTTCTTTGGCACACATTGAACAAGACACACCCACTTACTATCATCAATCGGATATACTATGCCAACATCTAACCACTTGATGATTTCCTTCTTCAGAACCTCTTGCGTTGGCAGATTCAACTTCCTTTGTTTTTGAATACTTGGTTTGCTATTAGGCATTAGTTAAATCTTATGAGAACATATACCCGTTGTAATACCAATAATATCAATAATAGTCTATCATATCGCCCTTTTGAATCTTCGTAGCACCGATATCAACACCTTTACTTGCCCTTCATTCAAGTTAGCAGCAATAATAGCTGCAAAGTACTATTTTGGCCCAAGAACACATACTTCAAATAAGATGGAAGAGCTTTTAGCTCCAATTTTAGAGGCTTATCAATAGATGGTTTTGCAGTTGGAGCGTCTCGATTCTTCAAATCAAGATCCAATTTCTTTGGTTAGCGACGAGCAAAACTTATCCCATCAAGTGCAGCCACTAACTCATCATATTCATAAATACCATCTCCATCAAAATTCATGATCACATCAGCTAGCGCTTCAACACCCAATCTCTCCTCAATAGACACATCTGATTCTACCTCAACAATATGGTTCACCACAGACAGCGACTTAAGATCACTTTGATGCTTCATTGATTTACAGATACGGAAGGTTACTTCTTCATTGTTCAATCGGATCTTCGTCTGCCCTCTTTCCATATCAACCAATACATGCCCAATATCAAGGAATGGTCTTCCTAAGATAATGGGGACTTGAAAGTCAACCTCGCATTCTAATATCATAAAGTCCACCAGAAAGATGAAAGCTTCAACTTTCACAAGGACATCATGTAGCACCCTAATTGGTTTCTTCACAGTTCTATCATCCATAAGTAGCTGCATTGCAGTCTGCTTGGGGGCTCCTAAGCCTAACTTCTTGTATACAAAAAACGACATCAAATTTATGCTAGCGCTCAAATCACATAGGGGCTTAGCAAATTGCAATATACCAATAGTACATGTGTAACACCCCAGAAATTCTATGACTTAAGTTAGAGCCTCACCTTATGAATAATGACTTAAAAATAGTTAAAAGTGATGTTTCTAAACCTAAATTAATGCAATTGACTTGGTTTGGGAGAGTAAGAGTCTAAACGTCAAGAAACGACCACGACGTCCGGAAACTAGAGAAGAATGTGTTCTAGTGTGTCTGTAGGTTTTGGGTAGGTTTGGGAGTAACGTATGATGGTATAATCTTGTAAAAAGGTTTAAAATAGGTAAATATATGTTCATAGGGTCAAAATATTAGAATACGACTCCCCGGGTCCACCCTAAGGGGTCCCGAGGAGGACCCCAGCCTTGGCCAAGCAAGCTGCCAAGGCAGCTTGCAAATTGCACTTGGTCGGAATAGGTGCGCATCGCGGCCTTGCTCCCCCAAGAAGAAAAAATATTGTTCACGACGTGGTCATGTCGCGGACTCTACTGTCTTGAAATTTAATTTCAAAAATCTTTAGGGAATAGCTCTGCGTCGCGGACTTGCTCCGTGACGAAAATGCAAAAATTCAGAAATCAATTTTTATTTTATTAAAGAGTCCAACTAAGTCAGGGGTATTTAGGGTACTTTAGGGGACGTGTATATAATGATATTTAAGTCAATTTACCTCACTTTTATCACTCAAAGACAAAACCCCAAAGATCTAAACATAAAGTTCCTCATTTTCTCTATTCTCTCTCTTCTCAAGAACTCCATTGAAGAAGATTGGAGCTTCAAGAAGAAGACCAACTCTCCAAGGTTTCAACTCGGATTTTTGTGGTTAATTTGTCAATAAGGTATGGTTGCTTATCACTCTTGGGATTCCTTTCCCTAAGAAGCCCCTTCAAGATGAATTTCAAAATCTCCAATTTCTAGGTCTCAATCCAAAAACGTGGGTCTTCTTTCTAAAGTGAAATTGATGTTATAAACTGACTTTTATTGATGTTATATGAACAATTATCGATGAATTTATGTTGTATTGGTGATTTCTTGAAGAATTCCTCATGAGACCCATGTTTCTCATTCTTTTCCTAATTCTAACCCTAGTTTGTGTTGGATATTGATTAAAGGCTATGAATTGAATGTGATGTTATATAATTCATATTTGTATGATGATTCTACCCTAGGTTATGTATAATTTCTATGAAATTAGGGTTGAGTCTTTGAATGAAGCCTTGAAGGCTATGAAGGGAATATGTCAATTGCTTATATTGATGTTTATTATGTTATTACTTCATGAATTACCTTGTATTATGTATTGGTTATGAATTGATTGGTAATTGAAGTGTGGATGTCCCACGAAGGGTAAGAATGTATGAAGGTTGGTTCTTCTTTGAACTCAAGTATGAAAGGTGAATTACTTTGATTGTAATGATGCTATACCTAATGTGTTGTTGTGGTGTTGATGACCTAGTTTCCTCATCCTTAACCCTCTACACTTGAATTAACTATGAAGTATGTATGTATATTATGGTATGATTGCTATATGATTGAAAGGTAGTTCTCATGATTGTAGTGTAATGTAAAGTGAGAGATTTACTCACTTGCTAAGTGTCTCTAAAGTGAAAGGATTGTTACTCACTTATGAACACATATGAGCTATTATGGTAAGATGTCTACATAAGGGTCTATTAAAGGCTAATGTGAACTTATGTGATGACTAAAGATGATTACAAAAGGGAATTAGATGATTAGCACCGAAATGGCATGTAAATGAGATGGGGGGTCTCACGTTTAGTAAGTCCGTCTCCCCACATGAGTTTCCTCATATTTATCAAGTCTGAATTACCCACGGTATGTGTTGTCTCATGAGATGGAAACCCCCACATTTAGTAAGTTAGGGTTTCTAGAAGCAATCTCCTTGACCCTTAACTATATGCCCACATAGGACTCTAGCTTAGTGGATCCACCTAGATAGTTATGTACGAATGGTTACACCTTAGGCAAGTGTTAACCCTCTCTTTTCGGTGTGGGAGTAGAACACTGGATTCCATGTAGCTCTCATGGTCTATGTCGGTTATTGCAATATTTCCCTAATGTAAAAGTAAATGAAGGTATGAAAGGTGTGAACTCTTACTAGGGCTTTCTTAAGGGTTTCTACATAGTGTAAGGAAGGGTATGGGACTTCTCTTACACATTGCACTTGTGGGATCCTAAGAGATGGTTGTAGTAGTGTTCTCTTATGATTATGAGTTATGTATGTTGAAGCTATGTTATGTATGATCATTTTGAATATGGTAAGTTATGATGAAATATGATCTTATGAATGTATCCATGAAGTAGGTTGCTTAATGTGATACTTGGCTTTGAATAAGGTTATGGGGTTCTATTCTTTGCATTGCACTAGTATTGCTTAGGCTGTCTACATTTTGAGATGATATTATGTTGGTTTGGACTATGATACTTAATTTGTGTGCATATTGGATTTACTTGGCAAAAAGCATGTTTTGACTAAAATGTCCTTTTATGCATGTTTCAATGGTTTTTATGCATAGTAGCCATACTTAGTACGTGTGTTGTACTAACCCATATTTTCTCCCTTTTCCCCAAACATTTAGGTTCGGGCCGTTGAGGATTCAAGTTTACTTCTCAAGACACTTGGAGTTGCTTCCCCAAGTTGGGGAGTCCTGAAGTTCGAGGACAAGACCCTATGATCTGACTTCTATGTTTAGTTCTTTGCTTATGTTGAAAGCCATTGTTTTACTTTCCTATTTCAAGACTTCTTATTGATGTAAGGGCTAAGTCCCATTTTCAATACTTCTATGTCTAGATGGTACTATTAGATTCTATTTTTCATATATGAAGTGAACTTGAACTTCCAAAGTAAAAGTTTTAACTTTTTCGTGATTTTATTCTATGATACATGCTATGACGAATGCTAAGGGCTTGTATAAGACCTCTTCGAGGTCGAATACGCTGGTAACGACTAGGGGGTGCTCTCGGGTTGTTACAACATGGAATGGTAAAAGCTCTAGGATCCTCATTTTTCTGCCCTAGTAACCTAGTAGGAATAGCGCTACAATGCTGCAGCTTATCATCGCCTTCAAAACTGATCGTCCTCTTTTAGTCAACAAATCCATCATGCACTTAGCATAATCGAGCATTTTTTTGAGTGGTTCAATCAAAGGAATATTTATTGATAACTACATTAACATGGATATGAACCTTCGATACTTTTCGTCTTCAGTCTTCTTAGCCAACTTTTGCTTTGTGGGAAGGGAGGTGGAGGTCTCGTCATAGGGATGATCATTTGCGTTACCTTAGCCTCCTTATCATTCTGATCTTTAGGCTCCTCAAGTACCTCAACTTCTTCTTCCTCCGGTTCATTCGTACTTTTCACTCTAGTTAGCATATGAGGGTCAATAGTCTGCTTTCCACCCCTAGTAGTAACTGACATACAATATATGTCATTCTTTTAATTATGAATGGTCTTGTTGGGAAGTGTTCCTTGTTGGAGTGGATACATAATTGAAGATAGTTGGCTCAATTACTGCTCGATCTGTCGAATAGATACTGCATGTGACTCAACCTTTTGCCCACTACCTGATAAATTATTTCTCATCTTCTTCATTTTGTCCTCTATTAAGTCAAACCTTTTAATCTTCTTAGCCATCATATCCACAATTTGATTCAAACTCGATCCTCCATCTCAGTTTCTTGGTTGAATATAAGGGCCGCTCTTGTCATTTCTGTTGTTGTACCCATTCTTATTGTAATTGTTGTCACAATTACAGTTCCCATCACAAACATAGTTCCCTTCATGGATATATTTACCATAGTTCGAACCTTGATTTTCTTGTCATTGGCATAAGTTATCCTTATTAGATGCTTGGACATTGGTCCGTAAACCCCTGTTTGATCATTCACAAGATTCACATCCTCCTTATAAATATACTCATCAACTCGTGGCGCTCTAGTTTGATAGTTCACTGCATTTACTTTCTTAGCATTTCCACTTACATGTTTCAACTCTAAGCCAACATCTGTTCTCAATTGTGCCATCTTCTCACGAATGTCATCATTGGACTAGTTCTGTGTGACTTGTATTGAAAAAGTACTCCTTCTAATAGCCGATGTTTGAGTGCTCTATACCTTATTATTCTTGGAGATCCTTTCAAGTTTCTCAAAAATCTCTTGAAACATGTTTGCTCCGTAAAATCCCCCAAACATAGTATCTAGCACAGCTTCCCATTGTCATTTATCCCTCGATAAAGGTATTTATTTAGCGGCTCATCATTAATTCAGTGATTCGGAACACTCCTCATATAACCAATGGATCTCTCCCATGCATCACCAATTGATTCTCCAGGTGTAGCTACAAAATTATGAATTCTATTTTTCAGCTTCATCTCTTTTGAAACCGGGAAATATTTGGCTAAGTACACTCTATGTAGCTCTTCCCACGTGGTCATTGAGTTGTATGGTAGCTCAGACAGTCATACTGTAGCATCACTTGTCAGTGATAATGGAAACACCCTTAAAGAAATTGCATCCATGTCTAAATCTGGTCGCCCCACACTGCTCAAACAGAAACTTTTGACTTTGATTAGATAAGCATATGGGTCTTCTGATAGTAGCCTAGCAAACAACCCTCTAGCTGTGAGCATTTGCATAAGGCTGCTTGTAACCATAAATTTATGTCCGTCAGGCAATGGAGGTACCACGATGTCACTTCTCGATCCTGTATAATTATGGTCGACCATATAGTTAAGACGCACATCGGGTGTTGGTTGATTTTGCACTCTCTCGACATTGTCAAAGAGAGGGTTATCTTAGACGTGTATAGGAACTCCCACAACTCCTTGAGGTTGGAATCCAACAAAATTCCCATTAACCTCTTCGATAGAATCTTCATTGATTCCTTAATTTTGACCTCTTCCAGCCATTCTTCACACAATTTTTCTTAGTTCAGGATCGTAGAGGGTCAGGGGATTGCCTTGACTCCGTGTATTTGGCATACACTACAAATAAGACCTATAGAAAATAAAAACAAAAACAAAAACAAAAGTAAAATTAGGAAATAATTGACTAAAGTTCAATAACGAAATTAGTGTAATCTAAAAGTCTTATTCCCCGATAGCGGTGCCAAAATTTGATACTCCCAAATTACACTTCCCTAAAGAAGTATAAGCAGTTGTTGTCAAATAAAGAACCTAATTGAAGTTAGGATCGATCCTACGAGGAATGATCTAGACTTAGGCTAATTTATGATTAATTGTACGTTTAGTCGGATTAAAAGGGAGATTTATAAATAAAGTAACTGTTGATTTTATTTGTAATAACAAGTAACAAGTAAGTAGGATTCACAATTTGTAATATCAATATGAGATTGAAACTAGGCCATGCGTGTTCCCCACAAGTTCTTAATGTAGTAAACCTAATAATAACAATTATTTCCTAGTGTTTAACATGCAAAGTTGGTAAGTTAAGTATCTCCTAAGTGATTGGTCGTCCAAACAGGGAATTTCACCACACAACTTGGTCGGTCTACGGGTGTATACTTTACTAACCCTTACCCTTGACCCCAGATTAGCCCTCGTGTATTTAGATCAGACTATTAGATAGCGGATTATCACGTTAAATCTTTGTTGTTTAACCTCTTTCTCATTCATTACTTCCTTGTTCTGGCAAGTAGGAATGAGGCAAATTCTAATGTTATGCACCGTTAAAAAGCATTCAAAACAAAGAGATTAACAATACATGCATAAACATTATTCCATAATTACTTAATTATTAGTTTTACATTGTTAATTACTCATGGTTCCCACAACCCTAGTTGTGGATTTAGTTATTCATGCTTGAGAATTCACAATTCATATTAGGGTTAATAGCATAAATCATGAACTTACAATTAGAATAGATGAAATCCAGAATCTTTAATTGAAGAACAAATGCAAATTTCATAAACCAAACTTCAAGAATTAAATGACAAAAATGTTTGCAAAATAATTTTCAAAGCCAAAATAAAGAATCTCAAAACGTCTAACAACCCAAAAATGAAACTTACAACTAATGTTTATAGGAAACAAATCCTAAACCAAGTAGGACAAAAATTACTAAGAAAATCTGGCTTTGGGCAATGTCACCTTTGGTTGACCATCGAAGGAACGATGACTCGTAGGTGCCTCCGTTAGTTAGCAGTTAGTCAAAATTCTAGTGAGTTCCATCTAAGGGCATGACCTACGGTTCGTAAGTCTAAGCACAATCCGTCCAGTTCATCCATCATTCATGGACTGGAACTCATCCTTTCTGAATTTTTCTACGATTCCTCATGTACGACTCGTAGTAGCAACTACGACTCGTCGTTCAACTCTCATCGTTCCATACTTAGCTTCAATCCTTAGTACTTCAACCTACAGCTCATCATAGGACTGACGGCTCGTAAGTCCAGTCGTACATCACCAAAATCTTGTATTTGCAACATTTTAAATACCAACTGCTCCAAAACATATTTCTTGCAAAATCAGACCAAAATACCATCACATCTAATAAGAAAATGCTTAAGACGCATGCAAAACTGTAAGTTTAATGCATCAAAAGTACCGTAAGTTCATGGTACATCAGATAATGGGACATCATATCTCCCCAGCCTTATGTAGAACCCTCAACCCTTTGATTCCTCCATAAGACCTTCACAGATGCAACTTCTTTATTTGTCAACTTCTTAACTTGCCGGTCCAAAATCCTATCCGAAACCTCTTCATAAGAGAGACTCTCATTTATACCAAGGCTCTCCAATAGTACAATAGATGTCGGATCACCAACATATTTATTCAACAAAGAGACATGGAAAATGGATGCTTCGATGCTAAGTCATTAGGCAAATCAAGTTCATAAGTAACCTTACCAATACACCTCAAAATCTTATATGGGCCCACATATTGGGGACTAAGCTTCCATTTCTTTCCAAACTTCATTACACCTTTCATGGGTGAAATTTTCAAGTAAACCCAATCATCTACATCAAATTTTAAGTCTCTTGTCCTAACGTCGACATAGGACTTCTGTCAAATTTGAGTCATTTTAAACCTTTCTCTAATAAGCCAAACTTTCTACATAGCCTCATGTACCAATTAGGGACCTATCAAAACAACTTCACCTACTTCAAATAAATCTATAAGAGATCTACACCTCCTACCATAGATAGCCTCACATGGAGCCATATCAATGCATGAATGATAGATTTTATTATAAGAAAACTCAATCAAAGGGAAATGATCATCCCAATTACCCTTGAAGTCAATCACAGAAGCTCTCAACATATCTTCCAAAGTTTGGATAGTACGCTCTGCTTTCCCATCTGTTTGTTAATGAAAGGTTGTACTAAGTTTAATTTGAGTACCAAGACCCTTTGGAAATATTTCCAAAACTGAGAAGTAAATTGGGTACCACGATCGTGGATAATGGATAGGGTCAATCCATGCAACCTAACCATCTCCCTTAGATACAACTTAGCATAGTCCTCCGCCAAATAAGAAACCTTGACGAAAATGAAATTAGCCGATTTTGTAATACGATCTACTATAACCCAAATCGAGTCGTGTTGTCACCGGGTGCGGGGTAAACCAACACTGAAGTCCATATTCAAATCTTCCCACTTCCAAGTAGGAATACTAATATCTTAGGATAAACCTCCCAACTTTTGATGCTCAACTTTCACTTGTTGACAATTAGGATATTTAGCCACAAATTCTGTAATATCTTTTTATGCCATTTCACCAATAGACCTCCTGCAAGTCACGATATATCTTGGTGGCTCCCAGGTGAATGAAATATCGAGAACTATAGGATTTTGATGAGATTTTTTCTTTCAAGTAATCTACATTGGTAACACACAAATGACCTTGATATTGAAGCACACCATCTCCCCCTTGGGAGAAAGCCTCTACGGACTTTTTAAGTACCGCTTTCTTTAACTCAACCAAAAATTGGATCAAGACCTTTCTTGATTTTTCCGCCAGACACAAAAGATAATTCGGAACCATTATGAACAATAAGACCACATCCATTAGAATCAACTAACCGAACACCAATCAGGTCAATCTATGAACATTTCGAACCAATTCCTTTTTATCTTCCACCACATAGGCAAAAATACCAATTTATAGTCGGCTAGGAGCATCCACCACCACATTTGCCTTACCGGGGTGATAGAGGACACGTATGTCGTAATCCTTTAGCAACTCAAGTCACCTCCTTTGGTGAAGATTTAGATCCTTTTGTTTGAACACATATTGCAAACTTTTATGGTTGGTAAATACATCAACATGAACACCATATAAGTAATGACTCCATATCTTTAAGGCAAACAAAACCGCCGCTAGTTCCAAATCATGGATAGGATAATTCTTTTCGTGAATTTTGAGTTATCCTGAAGCATAAGCAATAACTTTGCTATTTTTCATCAGACCACACCATAGTAAAATCCTTTAAGCATCATAATAAACAACAAACACATATGACCCTTCGAGTAACATTAACACCAGAGCAGAGGTAAGTCTATCTTTCAATTATTGGAAACTCTTCTCACACACTTCCGACCATGAGAGTTTAACTTTCTTTTGGGTGAATGTTGTAAATGGAGAGGCAATCGAAGAAAAGCCTTCCACAAACCTTCTATAATAACCAGCCAAACACAAGAAACTTTGAATATCTGAAGGGGATAGAGGTATAGGACAACTCTTAATCACATCTGTCTTCTTAGGATCTAGCGCAATACCCTTACAGGAAATAATGTGACCAAGAAAAGCCACAGATCTCAACCAAAACTCGTATTTACTAACCTTCGAAAATAGTTGCTAGTCCTTTGAGAACTTGCAACACAATCCTCAAATGATTAGCATGCTCATTCTCACTCTTTGAGTCAATCAAGATATCATCGATAAACACAATCCCAAACATGTCTAGATATTATTGAAACACTATTCATAAACTTCATAAATACGGCGAGAGCATTAGTCGAACCAAACGATATTATCAAGAACTCATAAGGACCATACTGAGTCTGAAAAGTTATTTTCAGAATGCCATCTTCCTTCACCCTCAATTGGTGATAATCCGACTAGAGGTCAATCTTAGATAAGTAACTCGCACCTTGGAGTTGATCAAAAAAATCATCTATCCTTGGAAGAGGATATTTATTCTTAACGGTAACCTTGTTCAAATGCCGATAGTCAATACATATGCGAAGTGAACCATCTTTCTTTAGAATAAACAAAATTAGAATACCACATGGATAGATACTTGATTGGATGAAACCCATATCCAACAAATCCTTCAATTTCTCTTTCAATTCCTTGAGTTCTGCCGGAGCCATATGGTAAGAAGGAAAAAAGATAGGTTGTGTATCGGGGAGAAGGTCAATACCAAAGTCTATTTCCCTTGCGAAAGGAACACCGGGTAGATTATTGAGAAATACTTCTGGAAACTCATTAACAACGGGGACCGACTAAAGTGTAGGGGTTTCAGAATCCATATCCCTAACCCGAACAAGATGATATATACAATCTTTAGAAATTTTCTAGCTTTAAGATAAGAAACAAACTGACCCTTGGGCATAAAATTTCCCCCTTTCCACTCTAGGACAGGCTCATTAGGAAATTGAAACTTGACCACTCGGGTCCTACAATCAACAGAAGCATACCAAGAATGGATCCAATTCATACCAAGAATAACATCGAAATCTAATATATCAAGCTCTACAAGATCAACATGAGTGACTTTATGGGATAAGGAGATGGGACAATTTCTATAGACTCTCTTAGCCACAATAGATTCACCAATCGGGGTAGAGACAGAAAAACGGTCTATCAACTCATCAGGAAGAAAATCAAACCTCAGTCACATATGGCGTCACAAAATACAAAGTAGCACCGAGATCAAGCAGATCATACGCATCTAGGTGAAAGAATTTCAACTTACCAGTAACAATATCGGGAGAAACCTCTTGCTCATGATGAGTTTGAAGTGCATAAAAATGGTTTTGCTTAGGAACACTTGAGTCCGAACCACTAGGCGAAGCTTGCCTATTATCCTTTCCCTTATCAACTCTAGATGGACAATCTCTCAGCGGTGACCACTTTTACCACAACCAAAGCAATTATCCATATCTATCAAACATTTTCCCGGATGACTTTTGCCACACTTTTGTCATGTGGGGACTGATGAACCATTTCCACCACCATTTCCTCCTTGAGGCTTAGAGTTAGACATCCTTTCCTTGTTGAAATTAGGAGCGGGAGCATTGGAGGATCCTTGACCTAAAAACCTTTTTAGAACTAAGAACAATCAATTCCATCGGACCTTGAGTGTGAGAATCATAGATGAGAAATCTCCATTTCCTTGATGAGCATGGCAGTACAACATTCCTTAACCACCATTTCGGATACACTCGAAACAAACTTACTGATCATTTCCCTAGAGTTGACAACCATAGTTGGAGCATACCTAGATAATTATGTGAATTGTTTTATGATTTAGCTTGGTTATTGCATGTCATGTAAAGTCCTTTTAGCATGATTTCATAACTTTTATGCATTGATATCATACTTGGTACATTCCATGTAGTAACACATACCTGTGCCTACATTGTTTCACTAATGTAGGGTTCGATGCTCCTACCTCTCATACTCGTGGCTAGTGATCCTATATAGACATTGAAGATTGGTGAGTCCTCATGTTACAATGACCGAGACTCTTTTATCGCTTTCATGTCTTTTTATTTCAGATTTTGTATGTGATGTATGAGTAATGTCCCAATCACTTTCTTATGATGTAATAGATGGCTTTGAAGCTTATGTTTAGACTTCCGCTTTTGTCAAACACTTGATTAAAAAATGCTACATTTAAACTCTTTGATTTTCTTTTATCTTGTATGATGTATGGTAAGTGGCTTGTGTAGGGCCTCTCGGAGTCTTATACGCTATGTCGTGTCTACGGTGTACTTTGGGTCGTGACACTTTATAAGAAAATGACTCAGGACCCTTGACACTTGTGGTTAATATGTTTTAGATTCAGCTACTACAAGAAGACAAAGGACGATCATGAATAGTGACTCGATAACTCTTACTTTACTTTCTTGGTTTAACTTTCTTTTTTATTATCTTCTCGGCACTAACTTTAGGGAGATTAACTCTTAATTTAACTATAAGGATCTTTACACAACCACTTAGATGTCAACAAGATGTTTATAATTAAAATATGGGCTAACTTGTTGATTCTCAAGAATAGAGTATATACAACATCACGTCTCTTAGTCTCTTTCTCGGTACATGTTGTTAAGACAAAGGATTCACGCCGAATGAAAATTAAGATGGACATTACATACCTTAAAGTTAGTTAACTTGCAAACACGACAAACCCTACTTCTTACAACACCTTAATCTACAATGAGAAACAATATAACTCATGTTAAGCTAAATGATAGCTAGTACACAATTTATCCAACAAAAGTTTGGTTCCTAACTAACAACTCAACACTCCACTACACTTTGCTTCTCTTTCATTTGAATATTAACAACAACCAAAATTTTACAAATTGTTCCCCAACATTCCAGTCTTAACAACACCAAGGAAACACCTTAAAACAACTCAATTTCATATAACATAATTTTCCAGTCATCTAATCGTATGTCCTAGATTACATAGTTTAATTATTACTTTGATTCACTCAACTAAATATCAAGAGTTATATTATTACCTCAAAACATCAGCAAAATACTAAATAAATGAGATTTTTTCTGCTTGAAGAATCTTTCAACCCACAACAAAAAGAAGGAAACAAATAACACAACCTCTATAAACTTTCTAGCGGGGAAATCACCTAGAAATATATATATATATATATATACCTAATTTAATCACCATCGACTTAAGGGGCCTATCTTATAGGTTACCTGCGTTGTCTCACTAAAATGCAAATATCTCTCTACTCTGATATCATATCGCAAACGGTTTAATGCATTGAAAACTAGACTCGTAGACCTTCCATTTAATATGTTGTAGGTTCTCTAACTCATTGTATATTGAGATATATACTTGTTCAAAGATAGGAAATATATGGGACTGTTTTGGAACACTTATCACATTGAACCTCTAACTTGAACTTTTGTGTTAAGACTTTCCTTGACATAAAACATGGGTGTTTTTTTTGTACACTTCAAATACTTCCATATACATTTCTTAATCAAATTATTGATTTATATCATCATTTTAATTTATCGACATCAACTTAGTATCACATGTACTAGTAGTTACGAACAGAGGCAAATCTAGGATTTTTCGAATATGGGTGCACCAAGAAAAATGCATTAAGTGGGAATTGATCCGAACATGGATGCACCAGAAAAATGTATTAAGTGAGAATTGATTCTTAATCCTCAAGGTCAAAAGCTCAACATTTAACCATGTGGACCATATAGACTTCTTGTACGGGTGTCAGAATATAATAATATACAAATTTTAAAAAATATATACATAAAATATCTAGTTTTACGAAGAGATCACGGGTTCTGATGCCCTATTTTTTACCTTTAGATTCGCCACTGGTTACGGAGTGTTACACAACCTTTAAATTCTGCATTCATAAGTTTGTGCTTCATAGACTCTTTCCAAAATGCAGATTTCTCCCTTGGAAATGTATTTCTTTTTTAGATGGAGAACTTTATCCTACAGAGACCCTTCTTCTCTTCAAGAACTGTAGACTCACGAATAATCCCCCCTTTCACCCCTACCCTCCACCCACAATTGAAATTGATGATCAAACGATTGCTACAACTTTTCGGGAAAAAGCTTTCTTTAAGGCTCAAATTCCTTTATCTAGAACAAATTATTTATGTATGCAATCCTAAATAATCTTTGCTTAATCAAATTTTATTTCTTCAATGAACCCATCTCGGTGTTTACATGACTAACCTCTTTACTATACATGTCTCTTTTAATAACAATCGAAGTAAGGTTGGACTTAAACACTTCTACCTCAGAGGCTCAGAGAGTTACAGTTTCCACCACCACAGATCAATTTGACCAGTTATATGGGCTCTCCAAAGCTGCTTACATTTATGTTCTAGTTATTCTTTCTGCTCGAGCATCCGTTGAAGTCCTTATGCGGTTAAAATACTAGCCTAAAAAGAGAAAGATGAGCTTTGAGGATAAAAATAATGTAGGTCTTGATAAAAGTACAACAAGGACAAGTGAGAATAATTGTGTACCCGAGAACCAGCACTGACATGTGCACTATCTAAGAAGATACGAGGAGGAAACGTTATTTATCCCCTTCTTTAATCTTGAGAAGTTATCAAAGATTTTAGATAGATGGCCACCGCAACAGATCTGGATATCAAATTGACATTATGTAGGACCAATAAAATGACAGAGTGATTACGAAAAGGATCTGGCATAGGGGATGAGTAAGTTTCAACCAGCACGTAAGGGTTATAGGGCACAAATAGTGGTGGGTATGCTATATTCGCGACCCGAATCCATGTGTTGACACTTATAACCATGGCAGCCGTAAAAGCACGTGCACTGGGGACTACAGGAGGATTTGACCTCTTATGAGCATGATTTTTATTTTAGGAAGTGTCGCCCTCTGAATGAGAAAACTTACATCGACTATTTCCGAGGGTTCACTCTACTTAGTATTTGGGATTAGTACATTTGTCATCTTAATATGAGGCAGAGGCAGACCCACATGGTGCTGTGAGGGTGCACATGCATCTATAACTTTTAATTTTTATTTGTATATATATATATATGCATAGATTGTCTAAGAAAGGATGATATATTTAATTGTGCACTTCATAATAAAAAATCATTAGGGTGCACTGGTTGAAGTTGTGACTTTATCTCGCAACAATCTTCAAATCATGAGTTTTTCTCTACAACGTGAATTTATATGTTATTGTAAACTAGATGATACTTTTCGAGTCTTATGATTAATCAATTACTTTTAATTTCTTCTTTCCTTCAATATATATATATATATATATATATATAATGGTGTGTGTTTTTATGATTTAGTCTAATATTAACTATTTTTCTATAGTGAATACCTGATGATTTTTATTTATTAAATGGTCAAGTCTATACATTACTAGACACATTAGTCTGTGTTGGTACATACTCAATATATGTTATTTCGTTTGTCTCAATATATATGACACAAATTATATTTGGAGAGTCAATCACATTTTTTATATGTTTTTTTTAAAATATTTTAAAGTTATTAATTTTTGTGACTTATAATATTTTTTACGTCATTTTCAAATAATATATGCTATCCGTTCTGCAACAATTTAGGTAGAAAAAATGGAATCAGGAGAGCCAACAAAATTTCTTATATAATGTATAAATATTTTTAATTGTTAATTATTGTAATTAATAGTACATTTTATATTTGTTCCAATTTATGTTGTATCGATAGAATTTTGAAATCAAACAATTTTTTTTTTATATATTTTAAGCTATTAATTATTATAATTTATAATATTGTCAATATAATTTTTCAATATATAATAGATTAAGAAAAAGAAATAGACTAAATCAGAAAGAATACTCAATTTTTTGAAGTGGAGTTCCTTTGACTTAAACTAGAAAAGGGGAAGCCACAATTACCATTATTTGAAATTCGTAATGTTATTTTTTTAAATTCAATGATATATTTTTTGTACTAATATTAACGATCAAACCTTAATATTAGAAATAGAAGGCAATTTATAAATAAAAAGGTGGAGAATTAAATCAAAAAATTAAATTTAAAACATATTGGATATCTACTACACTTAATTAAGTAATACTTATTTGATATAATTTTTTATAGTAAAAATTATTTATATAAATAAGGTTTTCTTATAATAATAGTACTAATAATAATAATAATAATAATAATAATAATAATATATTTTTAATTATATTAAAATTTAAAAATTAAAAATTATTTTATGTAAAATAAAATATGGAATAACTAAAATATGAATATGAAATTATAGTTACATAATACAAAATGCCATTTTTAATCAATACTAAGTTAGATAAATGATGAGACATATATTTTAACTAATGAGAACACAAAAAAAGGGACATGATTGACCTGGGGCCCACTAAAAAGCTTCAAATGTGTAAATGAGCTGAAATAAGAAAAACAATGATGTTGCTTAGGTTTGAACCCAGACTTTGTACATAAAATGTCAAGCTTTGACCAATAAGCCAAGTAGTCATTATGAGAAAAGCACACAGCTGAAACAACCATGTTGACGCCCAGCTATATACTTATTTCCTTTGTTTTTGGTAACTGACATTTCTATTAATCACCAAAATTCCATACCATTACTAACACAGCTTGCTATCTCAAAGTGTAAATAAACTTATATAAAGTGTGGCAAGTCTTCAAAATTATCTAAAATTTAAGCTGCTGGATTTTTGTCTTGACTTGAGGGGTGGCTCGTACATTACAAATGTAGACGATCTCCTTAGCAATTTCCTCACATTAACGCCTTGTATTTTCAAAGATCCTCCTATTTCTTTCAATCTAAATTGCATATGTAATCTTAGCTTATAACAGTTTGAAAATTTGAGCATTCATCGATCTCCCTTTCACGCACACTATGGCCCATGCTAGGTGAGTGTTCCAGATTGTTGTAGGATTCCATTGTCATTGCAGCCAAGTCATGATTCATGTCCACACCCCTTGAGCAAATTCACATTGAACAAATAAGTGATCTCTTGTTTCCTCATGATGTTGACAGAGTTTGCATTGTTGATCAATATCTAATCCACCCATGCTTGAAGCCTGTCAGTTGTTTGCAGTCTATCCTGCAGTTGTAGCCATAGGTCTTGCACTGTTGCCAAATAGTAGGGACTTCCAAGAAACCTTTGGATTGTCTCCTAGAAGCTTCTGATAGATATATTTTATGCTTACAGAGCTTGATTGTATTGCCTGAGTCTGTTCCAAAATTCTTCTTGATGCTAGGATCTTCCTTATCATCCACGAGGCCTGAGAAGGTTTAGGTGCTAATATCACTGCATGAGACTTAATATAGTATGTATGGATCCATCTAATCCATAGTTTATCTTGCTTGTGAGCTATGTCCCAGGAGGTTTTTGCAATAGATTCCTTGTTCCATAATCTGATGTTGATCAAGTTTGAACCCCCTACAGATCTTGGAGTACAGATTCTCTCCCAAGCCACTAAGGAATTTTTTGTGATTGTGTTGGTGCCTGACCACAGAAAGCTTCTACAATAAGAATCAATGAGCTTGAGTACTTTTGCTGGGATGATGAATAGTTGCGACCAATATGATTGAATGCCAAATATAACAGTTTAGATTAGTTTCAATCTTCCAGCATGAGACAATTTTTTAGAAGTCCAAAAAGAGATCCTTACAACTATTTTCTCAACAAAAGAGGTCCATTGGATCATTGAGAGCTTCTTTATAGAGAGTGGGATGCCTAAGTATTTGAAGGGCAATTTTCCAGCAGAGAAACCAGTATGTTGAATAATCATGTCACCTTCTATGGTTGGTATTGTCATGACCCAGACCGTCATGATTGGCACTCACACTAACCCTCCGGTGGGAGAACCATTAATATTAATCAACTAACTCAAGAACTAAATATTNAGAGCTTCTTTATAGAGAGTGGGATGCCTAAGTATTTGAAGGGCAGTTTTCCAGCAGAGAAACTAGTATGTTGAATAATCATGTCACCTTCTATGGTTGGTATTGTCATGACCCAGACCATCATGATTGACACTCACACTAACCCTCCAGTGGGAGAACCATTAATATTGATCAACTAACTCAAGAACTAAATATTTAAAGATATGAAAGCAAGTTTAAATGCAGAAATAAAGTGGAGTCCCCATAAACTCCGAAAGTCTAACAAATCGTTACTAAAACATTGCGGAAAAACACCGCTAGCATCTGAAAGTCAATGTACCAAAAGATCTAAAGTGCAACAAGTCTAAGGAAAATGGGTACAACCCAAACTAAACATACGAGTAAAACTAACTAGAAAGTTTGAGTCCGAAAAGAGTGGACTAAAACATAGAGGACCCATGGCAGCCTGAAAAAACTAGCTCAACCTTGAGTCTGATCTTGCTCAATGATCTCCTAAACGAGTTCTGTTAGTAGCTGACTGAAGATGCCATGTACTCAACAAAGAAAGAGCAAGTGCAGTATCAGCACACAACCACAATGTACTAGTAGGGTCACGCGGCTATTCCAGTAAGTGAAACATATGTAAGAAGTCACAGTAAACACACATAAACCGAACATATACAATATCAGTTATCTTTTCAGAAGCAAAGTACCATTCCACATTCTCAATAATACACATATATGACAAGTCAATGGTCCTCTCATGGAACCCATACCCAAATTGTTAGTGTGCCGGATCGTGACACCCGATCCAAGTTAGTGTGTCAGAACGTGACAACCGTTCCAATATGTATGTCGATACGTGACATTCGATCCCAGTTAGTGTGTTGGAACGTGATACCTGGTCCATTCAACATGCCACAATCACAATCACAATGTACATTCTCATAATCATACAATCAAGTGTTGATTCATAGCATACAATTATTCATTCATACTCATTTGCATTAGGTGTGATCAATACTGCAACATTCGCATACATACATGCATTACAATGAAGCAAATACTAACATACATCATACAAACATGAAATCAAACCATCACCTACCTCGAACCCAAGCTTGAATCCTCCTAAGAAACTTGATTCTTCCCTTTTCGAATTCTTTCCACTTGTTCTAGGTCTAAAAACAAGTAATAATACGCAAGGATAAATAATTAAGGTCTAATTTACCCGGATTATAAAAACCCAATAACCTAAGACCAAACCATGATCCTAAGGTGTAGCTAGGGATTTTTCCCACCATCCAATGTAGTCCAAAAACCCTCCCCCAATAATTAATAACCAAGAATTTAAGTTCTACGGATCGAAAAATAGATTAGGGGAGTAAGAACCTTACCTTTTGCACCAAAAGTAGTGGAAAACTGTCAAGACATATCCTGGAGTCGTCTCCTAGTTCTTAAGAAGGAAGTTTGCAGAATAATGACGTTTTTGGGGTTTATTTTCGACTTAAGTTGCGACTGACCCGCTATGACGACCCTCATCCCGCCACAGTAGCCCCGCCCTGGCGGCTTGCACGGAAACAGAGAGTCAAAATTAGAGTCTCCAACCCCCATTTCACAATACACCTTCGACTCACGACATTCAGAAACTACCCGTTCACGCTAAGATCAGTTTCGAGAGTTCTACTTGCCTGAATTTGATTCCGTAAAGTCGTATGGGTTTCTTAACGTCTTAGCTTTCTCCTCATATAGTCAAATTCATAATTACATATCTCATTAATTACCATATCTCCCTAGACCTCACTGACTCAGTTTTTGTCCAAATCTGGACTAGGCTAGGAATTTTCAAGTTACTACCAAAAAGTTTTCTAGCCCAATTTTTCCCTGTTGGCTTTTCTATAATGACGGGAGCAGGTCGTTACATGTATACCTCCAAAATAAATAGTTTTTTCCTATATTTTCTTGGAGGACAGATGCTGCTAAGAAGGATTTAAAACACTTCATCAATGTTGTAATAGACTTGAGGTCTCCTCTGGCAAACATAAGTAGATCATCTGCAAATAATAAATGAGAGATCCCTAGTTTAGCACATCTAGGATGGTAGGAATAGTTCTTGTTGTCTTTGAGGGTGGAAAGTGACCTACTCAAATACTTCATGGCTATGGAAAACATGAATGGTGAAATGGGGTCCCCCTGTCTGAGACCTTTGGCAGCATTAAATGGGGTGGAAGGCTCTCCATTTGTCATCACATTATAACTCACAGTTTGTACACATCGCATGATCCACTATATAAATTTAGCTGGGAAGCATAATTTAACCAGTATCTGTTTCAAAAAGATCCATTCAACTGAGTCATAAGCTTTTTGTAGGTCAATCTTGATCATACATCTAGCGGAGGTATTTTTTCTTTGATAATCTTTCGCTAACTCAGTTGCTAAGATGATATTATTAGCAATTTTCCTACTAGGGATGAATCCTGATTGAGCTTCACTAATCACTGATGTTATTACCTCCTGCAGTCTTGCAGTTAGGATTTTTGCAATGATTTTATATAGAACTGTGCAACAAGTAATTGGTTTGTATTATTTCGCTGATGTAGGACTAGCAATTTTAGGGACCAATGTTATAGATGTGCAGTTAATATCCTTGTGCATGTTTCCTCTAGTAAAGAACTTCCCAATAGCCTGAAATACCTCCTCCTGCACCAATGAACACGACTTTTTATCGAACACATCATTGAAACCTTCCACTCCTGGAGCTTTATCATCACTAATGGACATCAAGCTTGAGTATATTTCTTCTTCAGTTACTGGATTGCAAATATTTAGCCCTTGTTGATGACTTAGGACAAGACCTCTTTTCATAATGTCATTATTTACTATAGGAAGGGTAGTTGCTGCTGATCCCATTAGTGATTTATAAACCAACAGTATCTCTTCTCTAATTTCCCTTTGGCCACTCAAGACAGTACCAGTAGGGGAGGTGAGTTCCAGTATTTGTTTCTTATGAACCCTCTCCTTTATGATTGCTGAGAAGTAGTGATTATTCCCATCTCCAAGTTGTATCCATTTTGCTCGAGATTTCTGCCTGAGAACGTTTTCTTCAATATTGGACCACTTTTCTAGCTCATGTAATATCTTCTTCTCCAATTCTAATAGATAACTGTGCATTGCCTATAGATTTGCTCCTGCACTTGTGCTAAATCCATTCTTGCTTTGGAGATTTTTGCTTCTATTCCCTTGAATTCCTCCTTATTCAGATCTTTTAGAGGGGTTTTTAATGCTTTCAATTTCCTCTAAATATTTTCCATTGGATCAGTTGCCGACATTATAGACCAAATGCCTTCTACAATACTCCTGAATTTGGGATGGTCAGCCCAAACATTAAAGAATCAAAAAAGAGTTTTAATGGCCCAGTGAGTTACTCTCATAGTTAAGAGCATGGAGCATGATCTGAAATTTGAGGAAGCTCATATACAATCTGTAGATGTCCCCACTTCATCATCCATTCATGATTACCAAAGGCCCTGTCAATCTTGTTACATATTCTGGCTGCTCCTAGCTGTTTGTTTGTCCATGTGTAATAGTTACCCTTCTATGCAAGTTCAATCACAACAAATCTTGAATGCAATCCTTGTAGTCTTTGATCTCAGCAAGATTGATAGGATTTCCAAATATTCTATCATTAGTATGAAGAACAACATTGAAGTCTCCACAAATGAACCATGGAAAGCTAGTAGTCTGTCCAATTCTTCTCAGTTCAACCCACGGAGGTTTTATCAGTTCTATGGAATAGAATCCATAGACAATTGTACACTCACATGTAACAGTTCCTAGTATATCAGATACTAGGCAATGGATAAGCTAGGCAGAGGAGGTGATTTCTGTAATTCTGTAGGTATTAGGGTACCATATGATCCAGATTCTCCCATTAATAACATGTTGATTATTGTCAATAACCCCCCCCCCCCAACCCCCCCAGGCAGATATCATTTGCTATTTTTGAAAAATTATGATGGTTGACTCTAGTTTCAACTAATCCAACAAATTTTATTTTCCTACTTTTCAAAAGGTGTTTGAGCTCCTTTTTGTTTATGCCACTTGTTTATTCCCCTTACATTCCAAATTACCCAGCTCGTCAGATGGTATTAGAATGTCCCCCTTTTTCAAGAGGGATCTTACCTAAACCACTTTCTCCCCAGTTTTCCTTACCAAGCTTCCAAATCCATTTTTTATTGGTACAAAGCACAATGCAGGAAAATTGGTCAAATTAAACTCACGGCTAGTCTGTACCATTGGTGGAGGGCTCTGTACAAGTGTGTTGATCTGATTCACATTCTCCTTAGTTGGATAAGCTGGTGATGGTATTGCTGGTATGACACCTTTATACTTTCATTCTTGGGCCACTTTCTTTCCATTATACTGTCTTTTCTAGGCTGCATTCCTTTGATTTGGAGGTTTAGGTGGGCAACAATGTCCAACCACTGAACATTGTTGTCAAAATTTTGGCCTCCAGTCATATTGTATCTCTTGCTGAATTTGTCTACCATTAGGTTCCAAGACAGTAATCTCATTAGGCAAGAGGTTAGATATATTCACCTCAATTAGCATCCTTGCAATGGAGATTCTAGTTTGCTTAGCAGTATATTCAATAGCATAAATAGGTTTCCCTACAACACTGTCTATCCAACTCAGTGAATCTCTGCCCCAACACGTCATAAGAAGATTTGGAAACTCTACCCACAAAGGAATTTTAGTGGGGAATTTCTTTGCGAGGTTGAAACCATGTGTCCATGCCTTTAGGATGATAGGTTTGTTGTTTTTGTACAATATTTCCAGCATATCTTCTTTGTTCTGGAATCTGATGATATAGTATCCCACTTCATGGAGATATATATCCGATTGAGCAATATTTGTCCAGAATTGTGATACATACCTCTGCATCAATTTATAGTGTGAGGTCTCTCCGATGAAGTATGCTATTAGTGAGTAATTCCATTTGTGCATCTCCTTATCTACTTCCTGTTGAACTAGCTCCACAACCTGTTGTCCATTTACCAGTTAAGGTGAGATGTAGTCCAAATTAAGCTCATTTGCCGCAACTCTGTTCTTTGTAAATAGGTTCACCCACATTGGATCCGGTGAATCTTCAGTTACATCTTTCTCTTCTTCCATTCGTTCATCTTCATGCACTGTTCCATTAGTTGTTGTAGCCATAGTTGCTGGCGTTAGCTCAGGGTTTACTACAATGGATCCTGTCATATCTAGCCTCGTGAGGCCTGTGGTTCCTCCGGCATTAGCTTTTGAATCTGGCTATGTACCTCTATCCTTGTGTTCTGGTGTGAGCTCTAATGGGGTTTGGTTTTTCCCCGGTGTTTTAGTGCTTACTGAGCTCCCGAATGAAACTATTGGTATTTTTTTTGGTCTGCCCCTGCCTTTTCCTCGTCCTCGTTCTCGTCCTCATCCCCTCGCCATGGTTGTAGCTCCACCGGCGTCTTCATACTAACATATGCCGAGAGCCAAGAGAGAGAGCCAATTACGACAAAGAGTTCTTATTTCCTTTTCTTAATACTAAAACTAACACTACATATCCTCCATCACTATTTATCTTTTTTCTCTCTTTTTTTGAAATTTTATCTTTGTCTTCTATTATTTATTTGTGTTTTAAAAAAACTGAAAATATTTAAATACACTACCCAATTAATCATGTTTCTTTAAAACTTTCCTCACACTAATACACATTTAAGTAAATGGAAGATGAAAAGACTAATTTTTTTCACTTTTCTTAGTTGTTTATATTTACTTAGCCTATAAAATAAAAATATTAGAGTATTTGTAACCAACAACAATGGGTTCCTTTACTTTGCCCTCTTCTTCTGATGATGATAATGAATTTACGGGTATCAAATTCCTTTGTTGAGATGTCCAACGAATTTCTAGGTCTTGATTCTTACACTAAAAAAAAACAGAGAGTATCCTTCGGAAGATATTGGTGTAAGGAAAAAGGTCATGTAACAAAAGTTTCTCTTCAAAATAAAAGACTTTTCGAAAAAATGTTGCCTCTGCCGCTGAGATGTCCAATGAATTTCTAGCGTTGTGATTTCTTTACGAAAAGAGAAAGAGAGAGTATCTTGTGATCCTTCTGAAGATATAAGCGTGAGGAAAAATTTCACGTAATAAAAAGTTTCTCTTCAAAATAAAAGATTTTTTGAAAGAAAGTTGATTCCTCCTATAAGGAGATGAACATTGAGAGAAAAATTATTTTTGTTGAGAAACTTGTATGAAGAGTGATTAGTGTCTCAAAGGGTAAGAATAATTATTTGGAGAAATAATCAATCTATTTATGGAATTATATCAAATTAGGAGAAGAATAAGTATCTTTCTAACTCCTTTTTTTATTTTATTTTGTTTTAACTTTTTTATGTGTCTTTACTTAAAGTTTATTTGTTTTTATTTATCTTTAATTAATTAAAGTTTAGCTGGCATTATTTTTTTCAACTTCTTTATTTTACTAATTTCTTTCATCTTTTATTTTATCTTCTTTTTCTGTCTTTAATTAAAGTTTATTTATATTTTTTATTTATTTTTAATTAAATTTTATCGACATTTCCTCATATTTTTGTTAATATAATTTCTCAAATATAAAGTTATTCTTCCAAAGGAAATTATGCCTCAATTTTATTTTATTATTAGTTTTTGGAGTTTTTTTTTTTAATTTCAAAAGACTAATGTTTTTTAAAGAAAGTAAGAAAAAAAAAACTCAAAGATGACCATATTTAATTCCTATCATCATCAATGCTATTAATTTCTTTCACTTCATTCCCTTAATCTCATCATTAATATTATTTAGATTATTTCCTTAAATCACTTTTTTTCTTTATATTTTCTATTAAAGCTTATTTCATTTTTAATTAAATTTTATCAACATTTTCAATATTTTTCCCTTATATTTTTATCAAAATAATTTCTCAAAAATAAATTTATTCTTCCAAAAGAAATATGTTTGTATCGACCTAAACCGTATTTCGTGAAACTAAGTTATTCGGACCTATATCATCCCACCATAGCGGGAATAATCCTGCCATAGGGGCACTGCCATTGCAGGATAGGAGCCCGCCATGGCTGGATAATCAAAAACAAAATTGAAAGACGCAAATTCTTATTTTTTTCCCTTCATCCCTTAAGTGTCAAAATAGACGAGGGTCACCCAAAAACCCTCAAAAGGCTGCTCTAGGCTTGGGAAGGATATGGGGAGGAGAAATTCTAATGCAAGAAAGGCTACAACACACGGATTCCAGGCCTTCCCCCATTGTTTTGTTGTCCGGAAGTCAGGAATCGTTCTATAATCCTTATACAGCTTCTTGGCACTAGGTAGGCTAGGTTTTCTTTATTGAGTAGTTGATAACTCGTTCCCACCGCCTAATATATTGTAAGTCAAATTAAGATTTCATGTTTAGGTCTTCAGGCACGAAATTAGGAGGATAGTAAGTGTGGTCCCTGTAGTTGAACTAGTGTGTACTGTGTGGGTGGACTTATCCCCTGAATTTTGGGATAGGTGATGGTTTGTCCATCAATGTTATATATGCATGTTAACTTCTTAGTTGTCTTCATGCATGTATGTGAATAGGGAAAGATGAAATGAATCTAATGAAATTACTATTTGTGATCCATAGCATGCAAGGAACCTGTTAACTGATTGTACGATACAAATATGTAAATCATTGATTGTGGTGCTGATTGTGGTTGAATGGATCATGTGTCATGTTTCGACACATTATTGGATCGGGTGTCATATTTCGACACAATATTGAATTGGGTGTCATGTTCCGACACATTATTGAATCGAATGTCACGTTCCATTACAACAAAAACAACATTTAGTGGCAATAAATAGACACATTAATAAAGAGTGTTAAAGTCTTTACCAGCATTAGTTAAGTGTCATTAGATCCAATGTCGCTAAAGCCTTTAGGACATATACAAAGAGTGTTAATTGCCGCTAAAAATACATATTTAGTGGCAATTGCTAATTAATTGCCATTAAAGCTCATTTTTGATGTAGTGTTCCGACACATTATTAGATTGGGTGTCACGTTCCGACACACTAACAACTTGGACGCGGGTTCCATGAGAGGACCATTGTTGACTGATTATCTGTGAATGAATATGATTTCCTGTGCCATAACTGAGAAATTGACAGAACTGTGATTGATCATGCCCATCCTGTGTACTAATGGATATGAGAGAACCGGAAGTCCGAATGTTACTAATTTCCTCTTGTGATGATGTTATTTGTGTTGCTATATTGTGGTTGTTAAGTGTGTTCTGTATCCCAAGTATGAGGAGGTGTGAGAGTAAGAGGCAGAGTCGTGGGAATGATAATGAATGACTAGAATCTACCTTGGGAAAGGGGTTCATTCAGAGTGGTTAGTGAGCCTTGTAATGGTATACTATGTGGTCAAGGGCCGAATTGTTGTGGTGGAGAATCGTAGGTGTGTAGTAAGTTGGTTGGTCGGATTGGGGGCGATGTGTGTTTCTGAAACTCCTCTATGTGTGATAGAAAGGTTAGGCCTTTATCTAAATCAGAATTGGTAGCGATGGAAATATAAGTACAATACTGTGTTGTTCCCTTGTTATGTTTAAGACAAAGAAGGTGGTCAAAGTGTAGGTGCAAAGGTTAGTTGAGTAATTTTCCTTATAGCATGTTTCTGGTTGATTTCTTTATATTACGTGGTGGGTATCGGGTTGATCGATGATGCCTACTAGTACGTGTTGCTAGTACTGATACTACTCTTGATATGCTACTTGGCATAGTCTGGTTGTAAGGTGTCATGACCTAGACCATCGTGATTGACACCCACACTAACCCTCCGGTGGAAGAACCATTAATACTAATTAGCTAACCCAAGAACTAAACATTTAAAGATACGGAAGAACGTTTAAATGTCTAAAGGAAAGGAAAATAGGGAGTTCTCATAAACTCCAACAAAAGTCTAACAACCAAATGCGGAAATAATGCCTATAACCTGAAAGTCAATGTACCAAAACTCTAACAAGGATCATAAGTCTAAAGGAAATGGGTACAACCCAATTAAACATAAGAAAGTCTAAAGTACTAGTCTAAGTCCGAAGATGTGGACGTAAACAAAAAGAGAACTCATGGCAGCCTAGAAGAACTGGCTCACCTTTGAATTCGAGTGGATCACTGGTCTTCTAAACGAGGTATGTCAATAGCTGCCTGAAGATGCCCTGTACTCAACAAAGAAAGAGCAAGCACAGTATCAGTACACAACCACAGTGTACTGGTAGGATCACGCGACTATCCCAATAGATGAAATATATATAAGTCATTATAACAATATAAACATGCATGCACCGAACATATACAATATCAATTATCACTTACGAATAATGCACAATTTCACAAATCTCAAAGATATACAGTTATGTCAAGTCAATGGTCCTCTCATAGAACATATACCCAAACTGTTAGTGTACCGGTACGTGGTAGCTGATCCAAGTTAGTGTACCGGACGTGACATCTGATCACATATATGAGCCAGAACGTGGCACCCGATCCAAGTTAGTGTGTTGGAACGCAACACCCGGTCCATTCGATAAGCCACAATCACAATCACAATGTACATTCTCATAATCATACAATCAAGTCATGATTTATGGCATACAATTATTCAATCATCCTCATTTACAATTAGTATGATCAATAATGTAACATTCGCATACACACATGCATTATTATGAAGTAATTACCAACATACATAATACAACATGAAATCACAATCATCACCTACCTCAAACAAAGCTTGAATCCCCTAAGAAACTTGATTCTTCCCTTTACAGATTCTTTCCGCTAGTTCTTAGTCTACAAACAATCAATATATCATGAGGATCAATAAACAAGACCTAATTACCCGGATCATAATTAATATTAACAACCCTAGGTCGAACCCTCGGTCCTCATTCCCAAATTAGGGCTTTTTCCACCATCTAAACAACTCTAAAACCCTCCCCCAACAATAATTACCCATGAATTTACATTCCACGGATCGAACAAACTGATTTGGGGAGTAAAATCCTTCCTTTTAGCACCAACTTTCGTGGAAAACTGTCAAGAACTTGTCTGGGGTCGTCTCCTAGCTCTCAAGAATGAAACTTACAGAAAATAACGATTTTGGGGTTTATTTCCGACTTAATTCGCGACTGGACCGCCATAGTGGCCCCCATCCACCCACAGCAGCCCCGCTCCTAGCGGCTTGCACGGATACATTGAGCAAATTTAAGAGTTTTAAACCCCCATTTCACAACACACCTTCACCCCATGACACTCAACAACTACCCTTTCATGCTAAGATCAGTTTTGAGAGTTCTACTCTCCCGAATTCAATTACCTAAAGTCGTACGGGTTCCTTAACGTCTTCGATATCTACTCATGTGATCAAATTCATAATTAGATCTCCCATTTGCTGACATATTTCCCTAGACTTCACTGACTCCGATTTCGTCCAAATCTAGACTAGGTTGGGATATTCCAAGTTACTACCAAAAAGTTTTCCGGCCCAAAATTTTCCCCCGTTGGCTTTTCCATAACGACGGGAACAGGTCATTACAATAGATACCTGAATCACAACAAAGTATTCGAAGTTACTACCAAAAAGTTTTCCGACCCAAAATTCGAGTGACAATTTAGAAATAAACAGCTAAAGTGAGAGTAGAGTAGTACCTGAATCGACGAACAACTGGGATACTTGTCTCGCATGTCTTTCTCGGTTTTCCACGTAGCTTTCTCAACTGGACGATGCTTCCATTGAACTTTCAAGGACTTAATATCTTTGGTCCTTAACTTTCGGAAATCACGATCAAGAATTGTAATCGGTTCCTCCTCATATTGGAGGTCTTTGTCTAACAACATTGAGTTTCACTTAATGATTTAATCCCCGACACGATGATATCTCTTCAACATGGATACATGAAACACTGCATGAGCTCCAAATAAGTTAGGTGGTAAAGCCATTTTATATGCCACTGGCCCTACACAATCAAGAATCTCAAATGGACCAATGTATTTAGTACTAAGCTTTCCCTTCTTGCCAAATCTCATCACCCCTTTCATTGGTAATACTTTTAGAAGAACATTCTCACTAGTCTGAAATGTCATGTCTCTTACCTTATGGTATGCATACTTTTTCTGTCTACTTTGGGCAGCTAAAAGCTTAGCTTGAATACTCATCACTTTTTCTTGAGCATCCTTCACTAAATCAACCCCAAAGGTTTCACATCTATAGCCTCGAACCATCCTATGGGAGATCTACATCCCCTCCCATAGAGTGCCTCAAACGGTGCAATATATATGCTAGAGTGATAACTATTATTATAGGAGAACTCACACAAAGGTAGAAACTTATCCCAATGTTCCCCAAAGTCAATCACACATGCCCTCAACATGTCTTCTAACACTTGAATAGTCCTCTCTGACTGTCCGTCCGTCTGTGGATGGAAAGTTGTACTAAAAGTGAGTTGTGTGCTCAATTCATCATATAGTTTCCTCCAAAACTTAGATGTGAATTGCATACCACAGTTTTAGCTGATAGGAAGGGGAACTTTGTGCGGCCTTACCATCTCCTTTACATAAACTTTAGCCAATTGTTGAGCATTATAATCTATTCTGACCAGAATAAAAATGGGCTGACTTAGTCAATCAGTCAACCACTACCCAAATAGAATCAAACTTTCCCAAAGTCTTGGGAAGACCAACCACGAAGTCCATAACTATCATTTCCTCCTTCCATTCAGGAATTGGCATTCTCTGAAGCAAACCTATAGGACTTTAGTGCTCATACTTTACTTTTTGGCAATTTTGATACTTAACCACAAACTTTGTCATATCTTTCTTCATGCCAGGCCACCAATAAAGTTGCTTCAAATCTCGGTACATCTTGGTCACACCCGGATGAATGGAATATCGCAAACCATGGGATTCTGTCAACAATTTCTTAATCAAGTCGCCCACTCTAGGAACACAAATCCTTCCTTTAAAACTGAGCACTCCTTCCACATCAAGAGTGGTCTCTTGTGCCTTAACCGACACTGTTTTATTTTTGAGCTCTTTCAAATTGCCATCCTCAAACTGTTTGGCCTTGATCTCCTCAATGAACGTGGCCCTTACCTCAATGCTAGAACCCCAACTTTCTCTGAGATGCCCAACTGCATGAACTTAGACTCCAAGGTATGAATCTGCTTAGCCAAAGGTCGCTTGGATATACTCAAGCAAGCTAGACTACCGATATTTACCGCCTTCCGACTTAGCACGTTTGCCACCACATTAGCCTTGCCCTGATGATACTGGATGGTCACATCATAATCCTTGAGTAACTCTATCCACCTTCATTGTCTCAAATTTAGATCATTTTGAGTAAACACATGTTGCAAGCTACGATGATCAGTAAACACCTCACACTTGACACCATAGAGGTAATGTCGTCAGATCTTAAGAGTGAGCACTATCGCTGCCAACTCTAAATCATGTATTGGGTAATTTCTCTCATGCACCTTCAATTGTCACGATGCATAAGCTATAACATCCTTATCATGAATTAACACAGCACCCAAACCCAAATGGGAAGCATCACAATAAATAATAAAATCCTTACCTTCCACCGGTAGTGCTAGAATAAGTGTCGTGGTCAAAAGAGTCTTGAACTTTTGAAATCTCTCATCACACTTTTCAGTCCATTCAAAGGGTACCTCTTTCTTGGTCAATCTAGTCAGATGTGTGGCGATAGAAGCAAAGTTCTTCACAAATCGACGATAGTAGCTAGCGATCCCCACAAAACTCCTAACTTCAGTCACAGAGCTAGGTTGAACCCAATTCTTAACCACTTCAATCTTTTGGGGATCTACCATTACCCCTTCTTTTGAAACTACATGCCCCAAAAAGGCAATCGATGTCAACCAAAATTCACACTTAGAAAATTTTGCATACCACTTTTGTTTCCGTAGAACACCCAGAACAATATGGAGATGGTCGACATGATCTTCCTTACTTTTCAAGTAAACCAAAATGTCATCAATAAATACTATAACAAATGAATCAAGAAAGGGTTTGAACACACCATTCATCAAACTCATGAAAGTTGCAGGCGCATTTGTCAACCCAAACGACATAACTAGAAACTCGTAATGCCCATAGCGGGTTCTAAACGCCGTCTTGGGCACATCCTCAGGACTAATTTTTAATTGATGGTAACCAGACTTTAGATCAATCTTAGAGAAAACTGATACACCTTGCAATTGGTCAAAAAGATCATCTATTCGAGGAATGGGTACTTGTTTCGAATGGTGACCCTATTCAATTGCCCGTAATCTATATACATCCTCATACTACCATCATTTTTCTTAACACATAAGATAAGAGCACCCCACATGGAAGCACTAGGACGAATGAAGCCCTTATCAAGTAGCTCTTGGATTTGATCCTTAAGCTCTCTCAACTCCACCGGAGCCATGCAATATGAAGGGATAGAAATGGTGCGGGTACCAGGTTCCAAATCAATGCAGAAATATATATCCCTATCCAAAGGCATACCAGGCAAATCAATAGGAAACACTTCTCTAAATTCTGACATCACAGGAATAGACTCAATAGAGGGAAACTCAACCTTAATATCCCGAATATGTGCCAAATAAGCCCAACAACCCTGCCCTACCAGTTTCCTAGCCCGAATGGAGGATATGATTTTAGCTGGCTTAGGCTTGTACACCCCTTCCCACTCTAATTTTTCCCTACCAGAATTGCCATTTCTCCGGCCTCTACGGCCTCGCTGATATCCTCCTCATATGCCCAAATTCTCCACAATTTTAACAGACATAATAACTTAACAAAGTAAGCATCGTTGCTATTGTAGTAGTAGTATCATGACCCTCTTTGATATACCCTCAATCTAGGAAATCGCAGTAGAGATTCTAACTTCAATTGTCGCAGCATAATTTCATCATTTACTAAGCAACCCATACATGTTATGACAACAATACTAAATGCATTTTCCATAGTAATGGTGTTCATTATCCAGTTGTCCCTTACGAAACTTCTTGAATGTTGTCACCTATAACCTCGAATCTGTAAATCCGAAGTTAATCACTTCATAAAGCGACGAATTTGCTCTATGTTCATGAACTCATCTCTCCTCTTATCCCTCAAAGTTCAGGGTATATACTTCTGCGTACAGAAAGCTATAAAATGTTTCCCAAGTCATGAGTAGTGCATTTACTAGTCGACACTCAACATGAGACAACCACCACATTTTCTATTATTGGTGTTGTTGTTTCCACTTTACAACTCAATTACTAACCAGATACGAGATAGAATGAAGAGATTCAGCTACCAATTTGTATCACCTGGATACCAATTGGATTCAAGTCATAGCGCGAAAGGAGACAAAATAAACAGAGAGATTTCCTAAAGTCATATAGCCTCTCGAAGAAAAGTACAGACGTCTCTGTACCATTCCGCGAGAATCTACTTGACTCATTTTGGTACACCGAGATCAACGAACCTAGGGCTCTGATACCAACTTTATCATGACCCAGACCATCGTGATTGGCACCCACACTAACACTCCGATGGGAGAACCATTAATACTAATTAGCTAACCCAAGAACTAAACATTTAAAGATACAGAAGCACACTTAAATGTCTAAAGGAAAGGAAAATAAGAAGTTCCCATAAACTCCAACAAAAGTCTAACAACCAAATGCGAAAATAATGCCTAGAACCTAAAAGTCAATGTACTAAAACTCTAACAAAGATCATAAGTCTAAAGGAAATAGGTACAACCAAATTAAACATAAGAAAGTCTAAAGTACTAGTCTAAGTCTGAAGATGTGGATGTAAACAAAAAGAGAACTCATGGCAGCCCAAAAGAACTGGCTCACCCTTGAATTCAAGTCGATCACTGGTCTTCTAAACGAGGTTTGTTAGTAGCTGCCTGAATATGTCTTGTATTCAACAAAGAAAGAGCAAGTGCAGTATCAGTACACAACCGCAGTATAGGTACACAACCGCAGTGTACTGGTAGGATCACGCGGATATCCCAATAGGTGAAACATATATAAGTCATTACAACAATAAGAAACATGCATACACTGAACATATACAATATCAATTATCACTTACGAACAACGCACAATTTCACAAATCTCCAAGATATACAATCCTGCTAAGTCAATAGTCCTCTTATGGAACCCATACCCAAACTGTTAGTGTACCGGTACGTGGTACCCAATCAAAGTTAGTGTGCCGGACGTGACACCCGATCCCATATATGCATCGAAACGTGGAACCCGATCCAAGTTAGTGTGTTGGAACACAACACCCGATTCATTCAACAAGCCACAATCACAATCACAATGTACATTCTCATAATCATACAATCAAGTCATGATTCATGACATACAATTATTCAATCATCCTCATTTACAATTAGTATGATCAATAATGTAACATTCGCATACATACACGCATTATTATGAAGTAATTACCAACATACATCACACAACATGAAATCACAACCATCACCTATCTCGAACAAAGCTTGAATCCCCTAAGAAACTTGATTCTTCCCTTTCAAGATTCTTTCTGCTTGTTCTTGGTCTACAAACAATCAATATATTGCTAAGATCAATAAACAAGACCTAATTACCCAGATCATAATTAATAATAACAACCCTAGGTCAAACCCTTGGTCCCTATTCCCAAATTAGGGCTTTTTTCCACCATCCAAACAGCTTCAAAATCCTCCCCCAACAATAATTACCCATGAATTTACATTCCACGGATCGAAAAAATGATTTGGGGAGTAAAATCCTTACCTTTAGCACAAATTTTCATGGAAAACTGTCAAGAACTCGTCTAGGGTCGTCTCCTAGCTCTCAAGAACAAAACTTGCAGAAAATAACGATTTTGGGGTTTACTTCCAACTTAATTCGCGACTGGCCCGCCATAGCGGCCCCTATCCCGCCGCAACGGCTTGCACGGAAACAGTGAGAAAATTTAATAGTTTCAAACCCCTATTTCACAACACACCTTCACCCCATGACACTCAGAAACTACCCTTTCATGCTAAGATCAGTTTCAGGAGTTCTACTCGCCCGAATTCAATTCCGTAAGGTCGTACGGGTTCCTTAACGTCTTAGCTATCTACTCATGTGATCAAATTCATAATTAGATCTCCTATTTGTTGCCATATTTCCCTAGACTTCAGAGACTCCAATTTTATTCAAATCTAAACTAGGTTGGGAAATTTCAAGTTACTATCAAAAAGTTTTTCGGCCAAATTTTTTCCCCGTTGGCTTTTCTATAACGACGGGAACAAGTTGTTACATAAGGTCATTGATGTTTCATAGGAGAAGACGAATACAATATCCAACAGCTTCTACTTTTCTTCTTTATAGTGGGAGTTGTGTCATGATATTATTCTTTTCACATGACGTATCTTTAGTAGCTCTTGTACATCTTTAGACTAGAATCTTGGGGTTGTTAATTATTCTAGAAATTCAATCTAGGTTTTGTTTTAACTCAGTATCTTGTAAACTTCTTGAATTTTCCGTTTTATGTCTTATCTTCTTAACTTTTCCGCATGATGGAATTGTTTAGGGATTTAACGGTTCTCCTATCTAGGTGTTAGAGTAGGTGCATGCACGGCCCGGTGGGTTGGGTCGTGACAATACCTCAATTTTTTATTTTTGTAGGAGTTTTTTAAAAAAAAAAATCAAAAGACTGATTTTTTAAAAAGAATAAGAAAAAAATATCAATGATGACCATATTCAATTCTTTTCACCATCAATGCTATTAATTTCTTTTACTTCTTTCTCTTAATTTCAACATTAATGTTATTTATATTATTTCCTTAAATCACTTTTTTTTTCTTTTTTTTGGTTCTTTATATTTTCTTTTATTTGTTTATTTCTAGGAAATAATTATTATAACTTCATAAAAAAATTACAAAATCTATTCGTCTTTTTGAATTTTTAGATCATTTCTTTTGCTAAAAGATCTCTCTATATATAGAATATGTATTCTCCAAATTTCTTTCTTTTTAATTTTATCTTAATTTATTTATGCTTCTTTACTTAAAGTTTTTTATTTTTTTTATCTTCCATTAATTAAAGTGTTATTGCTGACATTATTTCTTTCAACTTCTTTATTCTACTAATTTCTTTTTTCTTTTACTTTGTCTTATTTATTTATTTTGTGTCTTTAGTTCAAATTTATTTTATTTTTAATTTATCAAATTTTCAAAAAATAAATTCTTATATTTTAATTAAATAATTTCTCAAAATTTAAGTTATTCTTCCAAAAAAGGATTATGCCTCAAAATTTGTATTATTTTTTGATGTTTTTTTTTTAAAAATTTAGAAGACTAATTTTTTTTTAAAACCAAAATATCAAAGATGACTATATTTAATTTCTATTATCATCAATGCTATTAATCTTTACTTCCTTCCCTTAATCTCATTGTTAATGTTATTTATATTATTTTCTCAAATCACTTTTTTTTTTGTCCTTTATATTTTCTTTTATCTGTTTATTCCTAGGAACTAATTATTATAACTTCACAAGTATTCTAGGAACTTCATATATATATAAACTAATTATTATAACTTCATAAGTATTGCAATTTCTTTTACAGAATTTTATTTGCCTTTTTGAATCTTCTAGAAGATCTCTCTCTCTCTCACATACGCATATATATATATATATAAAGGAAGAGCATAGAGAAGGTAATGTGGCACCTCTCTATGGCCTCCATTTTTATATATTTTTCTCCTTCTCTTGACATTTTTTCTTATTTCTTTCAATTATTTTTTTCTTGCAAAATCATCTTCTTAACTTACACCTCTTCAATTATATAAATTCTATTCTTCAATTAGTATTAATAATATTCATAACTCCCAAACCTTTCATATTCATAACCTCTCAAGTCTTTCATATTCATAACCTCTAATTATATAATGTAGAAGGTTATATTAACACTATAAAATCACACTAAAATTGTTTGTTATTTTGTAGTCATCTTTGGTTGGAGAATTAGTGGCAGACATAGTATAATATTTTTAAGCTTTGACGTGCATTATCTTTTTCAAATATGATCTCATATATTACTTTTAATTAGCAAGTAAGGCTGATATGTCAAAGCATATTTTTATTTCTTCTGGATAAATTATTTTGATTTGCTATCTTTATGATTCTCTTTATAACCATAAAAATGGAGATTCATTTTAGGACTAATAATTTGTTATTATTTTTCGTGATTCTTGTATATGAGATTAAATGAAATCATTCAGACATTGAGATTAATGGATTTTGAGCTATATAGGTTGATTATTTTTTTATTTTTTTAAGTGCTTAAGAAGTAATGTTTCTATTATATTATTTCCTTTTGAATTATTTATGTTTTGTCAAAAATGATTATATGTGTAAAATAATTTGATATGTCTAATATAATTATAAGTCTTTCTTTGTTAAATATTTTTTTATCCTTTTGTTGACAGTTTTTCTTATTTCTTTCAATTATTTTTTTCTTACAAAATCATCTTCTTAACTTATACCTCTTCAACTATATAAATTCTATTCTTAAAATAGTATTAATAATATTCATAACTCCCAAACCTGTCATATTCATAACCTCTCAAGCCTTTCATATTCATAACCTCTAATTATTTAATGTAGAAGGTTATATTAACACTATAAAATCACACTAAAATTGTGTGTTATTTTGTAGTCATCTTCGGTTGGAGAATTAGTGGCAGACATGTTACAGTATTTTTAAGTTTTGAGGTGCGTTATATTTTTCAAATATGATTTCATATATTACTTTTAATTAGCAAGTAAGGCTGATATGTCATAGCATATTTTTGTTTCTTCTGGATAAATTATCTTGGTTTGTTATCTTTATGATTCTCTTTATAACCATAAAAATGGAGATTCATTTTTAGGACTAATAATTTGTTATTATTTTTCTTGACTCTTGTATATGTGAAGAAATGAAATCATCCAGAGATTGAGATTAATGGGTTTTGAGCTATATATGTTGATTTTTTTTTTATTTTTTTTTAGGTTCTGAAGAACTAATTTTTTTATTATATTATTTCCTTTTGGATTATTTATGTTTTGTCAAAAATGATTATATGTGTAAAATAATTTGATATGTCTAATATAATTACAACTCTTTCTTTGTTGAATATTTTTTTCTCCTTTTCTTGACATTTTTTCTTATTTCTTTCAATTATTTTTTTCTTGCAAAGTCATATTCTTAACTTACACCTCTTCAATTATATAAATTCTATTCTTAAATTGGTATTAATAATACTCATAACTCTCAAACCTTTCATATTCATAACCTCTCAGGCCTTTCATAGTCATAACCAATAATTATTTAATGTAGAAGGTTATATTAACACTATAATATCACACTAAAATTGTTTGTTATTTTGTAGTCATCTTCGGTTGGAGAATTAGTGGCAGACATGTTACAATATTTTTAAGCTTTGAGGTGCATTATCTTTTCCAAATATGATTCCATATAGTACTTTTAATTAGCAAGTAAGGCTGATATGCCAAAGCTTATTTTTGTTTTTTCTGGATAAACTATTTTGGTTTGTTATCTTTATGATTATCTTTATAACCATAAAAATGGAGATTCATTTTAGGACTAATAATTTGTTATTATTTTTCTTGACTCTTGTATATGGGATGAAATGAAATCATCCAGAGATTGAGATTAATGAATTTTGAGCTATATATGTTGATTTTTTTTTAGGTGCTTAAGAAGTAATGTTTCTATTATATTATTTCCTTTTGGATTATTTATGTTTTGTCAAAAATGATTATATGTGTAAAATAATTTGATATGTCTAATATAATTACAACTCTTTCTTTGTTGAAATCATACATTTAAAATTATTTGTTTGTATTCGTGAAGATATAACTCCTGAGTTTTTTTCTTTGTAAATAATTTAATTTATTCTCTTTAGGCCTCTATGTAATTCTTAAATAATTATATTATATTATATTGATAACACTCTTCAAAAAATTATTTATTCGGGTAAACTCATCTCTCACTTTTTTGTTGATAATATTAGTTTATTGTGTTTGTGGGATATAATATTTTAAAACATAGAAGCAGAAATGAGTCAATGGATATCGACATGCTACTTGAAGATAACGTACATGTACTTCCATAGTCTGATGGAGCAATTTTTATTAACAAATATGACAGAACATGAGAATGTAAAGTTAATTTATAATTTTGAAAATACAGTTGGTTTTATTAAATATAAATTATTTATTAATGTGTAAAATTGCAGTCTTTAAATTTTTCATTTTGGTTGTTTTTTAGGAGATTTCAAGTTGTTCATTAATAAGTCAAGTTGCAGTTTTTATATTTTTCATTTTTGTTGTTTTCCAGGAGTTCTCAAATAATTTCAAAATTGCGATTAATTTATAATTTTAAAAATATAGTTGCTTTCCTTGCTTTCTATTTACTTATAATAAAATATTTGTCTCAATAACCCTAATTTTATTGTCTTTTCATTTTCTATAATTAATGTTCTTTATTAGTGTAATAATGTACAAATATTACTCATATTATGTTACAAACAAGTCCAAAGCTACATTCTTAATCATCTTAATTATTGTGACTCTTTATTCTTAGAAATTTATTATATTGAACGTAATATTTATTTAAAATGTGAAATATACTTTTGAATATTTATGTGTTTAAGCCAAGGAAAATTAAAAGAAATAGAAATTTGTATGTGTCATATTTTTGAATCTTTTTTGCGTAGTTAATTTTCTCTTTTGTTCTCTTTTATGTTTATTTTCTTACATTCTTTTGTTTTCCCGATATAAGTTGTCCCAAAAAGTAATTGGACATCTGAACCTAAATATAATAATAATATATTAAGATATGAAAACTAACTATTTTTCATCATTTAAATATGTAAACTTAATTTTATTTAAAATTTAATTATTAAAAATTTATTAATCAAATATGAAATTAATCTAATATTGTACAATAGAAATAATTAAAATGTGTGATGACTGGGTGATGACGACAACAAGTAATAGTAATTGTGGATAATGATTAAAAATAGTGTTGGCTAACGATGTAGTCATGGATAATAACTATTAATGGCAATCTGAGTTTACACATTATCGAAAAATTATACTAAGAATATATTTAAAAAGATTACAAAGAAGCATAAAAGAACGATAAGATTTCAAATTTACAAAAATATAAATAAATTATACTAAAAAAGATCCCAAATAAAAAAGAAAAAAATGATCACATCTCAAGTTTACATTCCAATAGTTCCAATATTACCTTCTCTTTTTCTCTATGAAATTTATTTTTAATATTTAACTTTCAGAAGTTCACATATATTGATTTCTTAATAAATTTCATATTGTATCTAAATATTTTTCATAGCTTCTCTTCTATGAAATTAGGTGATTAATAAAAAATTTATTTTATTAAAATAATTACTAATATTAATATGTAATTTTATTTTAATTCTTTTCATAACCACGCAAAGTGCGGCCAAGTACATTAGTTATTGTATATGACTACTTTACAATTGTACATTTCTATTATTTGACTTAAAAGTCGGTCTATATTTTATTTTTTCCTTTATCTTACTCAAAAAAAATTGATTTTTATGCATGTGGGCCCCTTTTCCCCCCTATTTCAGGCCTTTTCAATTTACTTTGTATTTTTTTCCAAGCCGCTACATATGAATATCACTTCAGCAATTCTATTTTCTTTTCTTTAATTGTGCCACACAACTTCTTCTTTCACTTTCATTTTGTATTGAATATTGTATTTTTATAAAATATATTAGATATGAAAAGTTTTTTTCTCTAGAGTAAAAAGAAAATTGAAAATTGAAATTTATTGATTATAAATATAAATTAAATGTATTTTTTAATGGAGTGAACAATGTTATGTACTTAAATTTGTTTAAATTATGTTGTTGTTCTTTTTATTTTAATTTATTTATGTTACTGTAACGACTTGTTCCCGTCATTATGGAAAAGCCAATGGAAATAGAATTGGGGCAAGAAAAACTTTTGTAGTAACTTGGAAATCCTAGTCTAGTTCAGATTTGGACGAAATTTGAGTCAAGCGAGGTCTGGGGAAATCTGGTAATGAATGAGAGATTCAATAATGAATTTGATTACATGACTGGATAACTAAGACGTTAAGGAACCAGCACGACTTTACATAATCGAATTCGGGAGAGTAGAACTCCTGAAACTGATCTTGGCGTGAAAGTGTAGTTTTAGAACGTCCTGGTTTGTGTATTGTGAAATGGGGGTTTGGAACTCAAATTCTGAGGTTCTGTCTCCGTGCAGTCCGCTGTAGCGGGATGGGTGCCGCTGTAGCGAGATGGATCCTGCTGTAGTGGGTCAGTAGCGACTTAAATCGGGTAAAAACCCCCCAAAAATGTTATTTTCTGCAAACCTTCATTCTTAAGAGTCAGGAGGCGACCCAGGACGAGTTCTTGACAGTTTTCCACGACTTTAGGTGCTAAAGGTAAGGATTTTACTCCCTTAATCCATTTTTTAATTCGTAGAACTTAGATTCTTGGTTAATTATTATTGGGAGAAGGTTTTGACCTGAAACTAATGGTGGAAAAAGCCCTAAGTTGGGTATTGGAGTCTTGGGTTTGGTCTAGGGTTGACGAATTTGATTGTAATCCAGGTAATTATGCCTCATTAATTGATGCTTACAATAAATTGTTGTTTGTAGACCTAGAACAAGCGAAAGAATCTGAAAAGGGAAGATTCAAGTACCTTAGAAGGATTTCAAGCTTGATTTCGAGGTAGGTGATGGATTGATTCTTGTTTGCGTGATAGATATTGGTGATTACTTCATTGTAATGCATGTATGTATGTGAATGAAGCATTGTTTATCAAACCTAATGAAATCAGTGCGAATGAATAAATGTATGTCATGATTAACACTTGATTGTATGATTATGAAAATGTACATATGAGTGTGATTGCGATTGTGATTGTGGTTGTGCTGAATGGATCGGATGTCACGTTTCGACACACTAACTTGTATCGGGTGCCACGTTCTGGCATATATATTAGATCAGGTGTCACGTTTCGACACATTAACTTGGATCGGGTGCCACGTTCCGGCGCATTTATTGGATCGGGTGTCACATCCGGCACACTAATTGGGATCAGGTACCACATTTCGGTACACTAATAGTTTGAGTATGGGTTCCATGAGAGGACCATTGAATTGTCATAGTTACTTGTTATTAAGAATGCGGAATTGTACATTGCTCTGGAAATGATAACTGTGTTTATATTCAGTGCATGTGATATTTTACTTTGTTGTGACTGCCTATATATGTTTTGCTTAATGGAATAGCCGCGTGATCTTACCAGTACACTTTGGTTGTGTACTGATATTGTACTTGCTCATTCTTTATTGAGTATAGGGTACCTTCAAACGGCTATCGATAGACCTCGGCTAGGAGATCAGTGATCGAGACCGGATTTCAAGGGTAAACTACTTCTTTCATGCTGTCACGGAATCCTTCATTTTTGTTTAGTCCATTATTTTCAGACTCAAACAATTGTTTAGATGTTTCTTATGCTTAGTTTTGGATTGTAGACTTGTTGAATTTAGATGTTTTGGTACAATGACTTTCAGGCTCTAAGGGTTAAACTTCCGCATTAGTTTGGTTAGTTATTTGTTAAAACCTGTGAAGTTTATGGGAAATCCAGTTTATTTCTACATTTAAACCTTTTTCTATATCTTTAAATGCCTTAGCTTTCATAAAATTTGTTAGATGAGTTTTAGTTAATGGTTCTCCCACCGGAGGGTTAGTGTGGGTGACACTCACGATGGTCTGGGTCGTGACAAAGTTGGTATCAGAGCCCTAGGTTCGTTGATCTCATTGTACCAAAACTAGTCTAGTAGAGTCTTGCGGATTGGTACAGAGACGTCTGTATTTTTCTTCGAAAGGCTATAGGACTTTAGGAAAAACTCACTTCTTTCTACTCCTTTCGTGTTACGACTTGAATCCAATTGGTATCTAGGTGATACAAATTCATATTTGAATTTCTTCACTCTATCTCGTATCTGGTTAGTAATTGAGTTGTAAAATGTAAACAACAACACCAACAATAGAAAATGTGTCCTTGGAAATATGTATGTTTCCCTGACTCATAGTGGGTATGTAATGACTAAAGACAAACATGAGGTTTTTATTATGTTCTTACGGTTAAAACCGTCAGGGTATTGAATTTGAAGATTTTTATGATTTTCTTGTTGATTGACATGAGCTGTTTGATAAGATGGATAATAGTGAGTTAGCGTTGAGTTTATGATATACCGGTTCAGGGGAGAAACTAAAATGTGGTGGTGGTCTCATGTTGAGTGTTGTCTAGTAAATGCACTACTCGTGACTTAGGAAACATTTTATAGCTTTCTGTATGGAGAAGTATATACCCCGAATTTGAGGGATAGGAGGATAGATGAGTTCCTGAATATAGAGCAACATAATATATTTGTTGCAGCCTTTAAGGAAAAAGTTTGTGTTTTGTCCTATATCGTACTCCACTTTGTTGCAGTCTAAAAGAGCAAATTCGTCGCTTGTGAAAAGATTAAGGTCAGATTTGCAGATTCAAGCTTATAGGTGACAACATTCAAGAAGTTTTGTAAGGGACGGCTAAATAATGAACACCATTACTTTGGAAAATGCATTTAGTATTGTTGTCATAATATGTATGGGTTGCTTAGTAAATGATGAAATTATGTATGGACCATTATGGTTAGAATCTCTATTGTGATTTCCTAGATTGAGTGTATATCAATGAGGGTCATGATACGAGTACTACAGTAGTAGTGATGCTTACTTGGTTAAGTTATTAAGTGTATTACAATTGTGGAGAACTTGGGCATATGAGGAGGAAATTAGTGAGGTCGTGAAGGCCGGGGAAATGGTAATGCAGGTAGGGGAGCAGTGCCGCCAGGCAAGGAGGTTGCCCGTCAAGATGACAGGGCTCAGTTTTATGCCTTTTCGGGCAAGACCAAGGTTGATATGTCTGATGCAGTGGTCACATGTGCTATTCTTGTCTGTGACCAAATGGCTACCATTTTGTTTGATCCGGGTTCTACTTATTCATATGGGTCAGTTCAGTTTGCCTTGGGATTTGATGCGATTGTGATGTGCTTGATATTCCCATCCATGTTTCTACCCAGTTGGAGAGTCAGTCATAGTCACCCAGGTATATCGTGCTTGTCCTGTTCTGGTTATGGGTTTTCAAACTTGGGCTGATTTTGTTATTTTAGATATGACTAACTTCGATATAATCTTAGGCGTGACTTGGTTGTCCCCCAATTATGTTGTGTTAAATTGTAACACTAAGTCTGTGACTTTCGAGATACCCGATAGGGAAAAGTTAGAGTGGGAAGGGGTGTACAAGCCTAAGTCAGCTAAGGTCATATCCTCCATTCGGGCTAGGAAACTGGTAAGGCAGGGATGTTTGGCATATTTGGCTCATATTCGGGATGTTGAGATTGAGTCTCCCTCTATTGAGTCTATTCTTGTAGTGTCTGAATTTAAAGAAGTGTTTTCTACCCATTTGCCTGGTATTCCTCCGGATAGAGATATAGATTTTTGCATTGACTTGGAACTTGGCACTCGCCCCATCTCCATTCCTCCTTATTGTATGGCTCTGGCAGAATTGAGAGAACTTTAAGCCCAAATCCAGGAGCTTCTTGATAAAGGTTTCATCCGTCCTAGTGCTTCCTTGTGGTGTGATCCTGTCTTGTTTGTTAAGAAGATGGATGGTAGTATCAGGACTGGTGATATTATCTTAAGCCATAAATGAGTGGATTGATACAGGAATGACAAGCTTATGGATAAAAAAAAAGTCCCATTGAGTATACTTGGGTGAAGGAAATTGAAGATTTTAGTAAGAAACTGCGTAAAAAAATCCAAGTTAGTCCTTTGAATTTGATGAGTATACCTGAGTTTGAGGTGTCATGTTGATGAAAAGGTTGACTTCGTAGTGATAGTTAGGGTTGACTGAGCATAATGGTAATAAGAGATCGTGATGGATTGTGATGGAATGCAACTATATAATACGATTGTGGTTAAGCGAATTTTGTATAGTAATTACGACTCATGAGTATCTAAGGTTGTGGTTTCCTAATATTTGGTGAGTAATGTGGTTGTATGGAAGGTTTTAAGAGATGGTGGGACACTACTCGAATAGAAATTAAAAGAGCCAGAGTCATAATGAAGAAAAATAGTGGGATGTAGTACAACCTTTAGAGAAAGGCGAGAGCAAGAATATTTTATTTGATTGCAAAGGCTAAAGAGGTATCTTAAGAGGGGTAGAAAATTGGGTTCAGAGATGCATGAATTCATTCGTTGATGTGGCTATGGTAATAGTGTCACGGGTCCATTAGATTGGTTAAAAACTATGGGAAAAGACTTGAGAAAGGAGTGTACAGACATTAGCTCGAGTATGATGATAAGTGCTTTGGTTTTATTGTTGAGTTTAGTAATGAGTACGAGTGAATTTTTAGCAAAGGATATTGTAAGACCGATGTAGATGCGATCAATGATAACCGAAGATCCATGAATTCATAAAAATCTTCAAGGTACAAGATTATGTTGATAGATAAGGGGATTGTGTTATGCAGTTAAATTTACAATTCATATTTTTCATTGTAAGTCTACATTCATGGTGATATATATTGTCAAGGTATGCGTTAGCAAGGTGAGAAATGATCAATTGTATCAGGTATTGAGCATTTAAAAGGACTTACACCTGGGTTGAGTCGTAAAGTTTATTACTGTTGATTGTTAAGTACCTAAGAAAGGTTTCACTTTAAAGTGTTGGTTTAGAGTAAGGTAATTGGTCGGAGTGTTCATGATGGTTGTTAGTATTGAGAGTGTGGATTTCAGTGGAATGATATGAAGAGCATGTGGAGTCAACTCAATGGAAATGACTGGTATCGAGTCTTCAGAGGAAAACATTTAGTGTTATTCCGTAAAATTCTTATGTGACCATCTATTTCATTTTGTACGTGATTGTGAGTATGATTCACTAGCTATGCTCACGTATGTTTTCACTTTGGTGGGTGGATCCTTAGTGGTGGATCAGGTGTACCGATCCTGCGATGTTCTCTTAATAGAATGTGGGGATCATTGGGTCCAATTCTATTGTTCTTAAGGGTAATCTACAATCACAATTGCTAAATCTAGCATTTTGATAGTGTTGTTAGGGGGTTTGTATGCTTGGACATATCCCTCGATGAGCATCTGATGTGTAAAGATCAAATTTTTATAACTTAAGCTCATGGGAATTTATGTTGTGGGATGAAGATGTTGTTAAGAACTATGATTGTTTGGGTATTATGAGTGTATGTTGGTTGGTTCAGGTTCACTTCTAATTGTAGCAAATATTGATTTAGAATTTATCATGCTTATGTGAGAAAGGATTTGTCCTGATGATTTTGTCAAGGTTCTTGATAACATGTTGCAGACGTGGGTGCGATCAACTTTGGTGGTTATTGAGAATCGCTTTTGTTGTTAGTTAAGTTTATATACAACAAAAATAATCACTCGAGTATTGAGATGACTACATTGAGGCATTGTATGTGAGGATGTGTAGGTATTCAATTGGTTGGTCTGAGGACCAAGGAGATAAAGTCCGTGAAAGTTCAATAGAAGCATCGTCCGGTTGAGGAAGCTACTTGGGAAACCGAGAAGGACATGCGAGATAAGTATCCCCAACTATTCGACGATTAAGATACTACTCTACTCTTACCTTATTCCTTTTCTCCTAGTTTGTCACTCGGGGACTAGTGATGGATAAATTGGTATCTATTGTAATGACTTATTCCCGTCGTTATGGAAAAACCAATGGGAAAAGAATTGGGGCCAGAAAAACTTTTGTACTAACTTGGAAATTCCTAGCCTAGTCCAGATTTGGACGGAATCTGAGTCATGCGAGGTCTAGGGAAAGCTGGTAATTAATGAGAGACTCAATGAATTTGGTTACATGAGTGGATAGCTAAGACGTTAAGGAGTCCGTACAACTTTATGGAATCGAATACGGGCGAGTAGAACTCCCGAAACTGATATTGGCGTGAAAGGGTAGTTTTAAAACGTCCTTGTTTGAAAGTGTGTTGTGAAATGGGGGCTTGAACTCAAGGCCGATTCTGTCTCCGTGCAGGCCGTTGTAGCGGGATGGGTGCCGCTATAGCGGGATGGGTGCAATTGTAGTGAGATGGATCATGCTGTAGTGGGCCAGTCGCGACTTAAATCGAGTAAAAACCCAAAAAATGTTATTTTCTGCAAAACTTCATTCTTAAGAGTTAGGGGGCAACCCTGGACGAGTTCTTGATAGTTTTCCACGACTTTTGGTGCTAAAGGTAAGGATTTTACTCCCCTACTCCATTTTTTTATCTGTAGAACTTAGATTCTTGGTTAATTATTATTGGGGGAGGATTTTGACCTGAAACTAATGGTGGAAAAATCCCTAAATTAGGTATTGGGGTCTTGGGTTTGGTTTAGGGTTGAAGAAGTTGATTATAACTCGAGTAATTAGGCCTCATTAATTGATCATTGCAATAAATTGTTAGTTGTAAACCTAGAACAAGCGGAAAGAATTGATAAAGGGAATGTAACGACCCGTAAAATGAATAGGTGAAACTAGAGCCTAACGATGTTGTTTTTGAGTTTGGTGTGAGGTTATGAGTTGCTAAATGATGTCCCGAGATATGATTGAGGGGTTTAGGAGTTAAACGTCAAGGTACGACCCCCCAAAGACCAACCAAGGGTCCTTGACGGGGACCCTAAAGCCTAACCCCAAGACCCCAAGGAAAACCAAAAAGTTGTAATTTTGGGATGACTTACGAATAGGGACCTACACCCCGTAGGTCCATCCACGCCCTATGGATGGCCTCCGTAGGTCAAGGCCCTAATTGACAAGCCACAATCCCAAACCACGGACCAGCAGGACGGGGAGTCACCCCACTTACAGTCCACAGGTCATGGGGCGTCGATGGCACCTGTGTTGCTGTCAAGTTTTGGCCAATGTGGGGGCAACATGGTAAATTCATATTAAATCTAGTTAATTTGGGGGACGGTTATTATGGAGTTATTAAAGTATTTTAAGGGTTTTTAAAGTATTAAACTCTATTTTCAACTCATTATTTCAAAACCCAAAATACAAACCTCCCCTCCAAAAGTTCTCTCTCTAGAAACCTCCATGGGAGGTGAAGGATTCAAGCTCTCAAGGTCAAGTCTTCATCTTTTTCAGGGGATTTTCGTGGAGTTCTTCCATAGAAGGTATGGTAGTCTTCATCCTTGACTTAGTTTCTTTCAAGGAGCCAGTTTCAAAATTGATTTCAAGTCTCCAAGTTTTCCCCAAAAACCCTACTTTTCAATCTATGCATGGGTTCAATTCCAAACGTTTTCAAAAGGAATTTAAATGATGAATCATGGTTTAGTTGATGTTTTAATGGTAAATTAAGATGATTTCTTCTATGAACCCATGTTTTTCCCTAAAATCCTAAGTTGTGATTTGTGATTGGGAATTGATTGATTATGGAAGTATGTTGTTTTGTTGATGTTTATATTGGATTAGTTATTGAATCATGTCAATTTCCTTATCTATTGTAGTATCTTAGATTTATGGGTTGATGTTGTCTCATAGCCTTGAAAGGCAAGTTAATGAAGGATCTATGTATGATTATGATGTGAAGTGTATATATGTGTGATCTCAATAAAGGTGTTATGATCATGTTTAGAATGTAATTGTGTTATGATTGAAAGCATATTCTCAATTAACACTCATGAATGATGATGATAGAATGTGAAGGGTTTCTATAATGTGATATTTATCTTGAATTGGTAGGCTTATGCATCATATTCTTGTATAAATGAAAGTAATATGGATTGTTGTATCTTGAATTGGTAGGCTAAGGCATCATTTTCTTGTATTGATGAATGTGACCTTGAATGTAATATCATGTCTTGAATTGGTAGGCTTAGGCATCGTCTTCTTGCATAATGAATGTGTCTTGACTGAATGAATATGAATCGATAGGCTTATGGCATTCCTTTCATAAATGACTTATGAATGTGTCTTGACTTGATGAATATGAATCGATAGGCCAATGTCATTCATTTCATAAATGAATGATGAAGTATTTTAGGTTATGTCTTGAACCGGTAGACCTAGTGTTGGTAGCCCTTCATGATGAGTCTAGAAACTAATGTGATGATAAACCTTGAATCTGTAGACCTAGTGTTGGTAGCCCTTTCATGTGTGAAATGATGAACCTTGTATCGGTAGACCCTATGTTTATGGCACCCTTCTTGGAAAGTCAATGAGCTATCCTTAATGTACCTTGAAACAATAGACCTAATAGTGGTGGCCCTTTCTTGTGTAATGTACTTTGGGTCAGTAGATTTAATGTTGGTGGCCCTCTCAAGTACAATAATGTTAATGAAAATGAACTACTCTATGGGAATGGAGGCTAAGCACCGAGTGAATATGGTAAGATGGAAATTCTCCCGATGTTAGGCTAGGGTTCCAATGAACATCTTCATATCCCATAACTATGTGCCCACATAGGATACTAGCTAGTGGTTTTGACCTACGATAAAATGTTACCGGTCCTACCTTAGGCAAGTAGACCACCTATTTACGGTGTGGGGCTATATGACACCGGATTCCATGGTTTGCTCTCATGGTCTATGTCGGTTAATGCCTATTCTCATCATGTGAAATCTGCATTATGATTTCTTGAGAAGTTCTATGAAGTGTGGGTGGTAGTATGAGATGTCATCCATGCATTGCACGAGTAGGCTTTGAGAGGGTCATAGTGAGTTCTCTAATGTCTTAATGACTAATGAATGAAAGTGCTCTAAATGAAGCTAATGAAAAATGTTGACTTAAATGTCTAAATGTAATGATGCATGCCATACTTGGATTGTATTATGAGTTATTTCCCTTGTTATGACTTATGAAATGTTTATGTCTCTTATGTATGAGTATTGTGTAAACATGAAAAAGATGAATAGTATGGTCTTAATGTGGTATCTAGTGTGGATGGTGGTATGAGACGCTATTCATACATTGCACAAGGTATGGCTTGGGGTTACTTGAGGTGAAAGTCTAATGCAATGAAATGTCTTATGTGGTTGATTATGTTCTAATGTGAAGAAATGACTTGTATGTTGGTTATGTTTGTATATTATGCCTCTTATACTCATGTTCATGAAGTTTTATCAAATTGGCATATAGTATGACTTTCAAATAAAATGTCCGTTTTAAGCATGTTTTTGCATGGCTATCATACTTGGTACTTAATTGTGCTAACCCATATTTTATTTACCTTTAGGAAGTGTAGGGATTGATACTCGATTTGATTCTCTCTAGTTGAAACTTGAATTTGAGATTCTTCCAAGACAAAGTGGTATGTCCTCATAGATCGAGGACAAGTATTTTGAAGTTTCTTTTCTTTCATGTAATAGACATATGTTAGACTTTCGATTGTAAAAGGGCGTGTCCTTACTTTAGTTTCAAGATGTTGTTTTAGATGGCCATGTGAGACAATAGACTTCCGCTGTTTTAAATGAGTATTTTCGATTGTATGAATTTAAATAAGTTTTAATTTCTTACCATTTTCCTTATATCAAATGTTATGAATGCTATGAGGCTTGTACGAGACCCTTCGGGGTTAAGTACGTCGTGTCTCTTCCAGGGTGTAGGCTCGGATCGTGACAGGAAGATTCAAGTATCTTAGGAGGATTCAATCTTGGTTTCAAGGTAGGTGATGGTTTGATTCTTGTTTGCGTGATATATGTTGGTGATTACTTCATTGTAATGCATGTATGTATGTGAATGAAACATTGTTTATCAAAACTAATTAAATGAGTGCGAATGAATAAATGTATGCCATGATTAACACTTGATTGTATGATTATGAGAATGTACATATGAGTGTGATTGTGATTGTGGTTTTGTTGAATGGATCGGGTGTCACGTTCCGACACATTAACTTGGATCGGGTACCACGTTTCGGCGCATATATTGGATCGGGTGTCACGTTCCGACACATTAACTTGGATCGGGTGCCACATTTCGATGCATATATTGGATCGGGTGTCACGTCCGGCACACTAATTAGAATCGGGTACCACGTTCCGGTACACTAACAGTTTGGGTATGGGTTCCATGAGAGGATCATTGAATTGTCATGTTTACTTGTCATTGAGAATGTGGAATTGTACATTGCTCATGAAATGATAACTGTGTTTATATTCAATGCATGTCATGTGTTACTTTGTTGTGACTACCTATATATGTTCGCGTGATCCTACCAGTACATTGTATTTGTGTACTGATACTGCACTTGCTCGTTCTTTGTTGAGTACAGGGCACCTTCAAGCAGCTATTGATAGACCTCAGCTAGGAGATTAGTGATCAAGACCGAATTTCAAGGGTGAGCCAGTTCTTTCAGGCTGCCACATAATCCTTCATTTTTGTTTAGTCCATTCTTTTTGGATTCAGACTATTGTTTAGATGTTTCTTATGCTTAGTTTTGGGTTGTACCCATTTCCTTAGACTTGTTGAATTTAGATGTTTTGGAACAATGACTTTCAGGTTCTAAGGGTTAAACTTCCGCATTAGTTTGGTTAGTTATTTGTTAAAACCTGTGAAGTTTATGGGAACTCCAGTTTATTTCTGCATTTAAACCTGCTTCTGTATCTTTAAATGTCTTAGTTTTCATAAAATTTGTTAGATGGGTTGTAGTTAATGGTTCTCCCACCGGAGGGTTAGTGTGGGTGCCACTCACGACGATCTAGGTCATGACAGTTACTTTCCTTTTAAATTTATCATATAGTCAAAGATTATATGTAGGATACTATAAATCATTATAATTAACAACTTAAAATATTTTATTATGAATTTGAAAATTACGTAAAATAAACTATAAATCACAATATATAAGAGGCTATGCAACTTTAAATACTTTTTTTTTAAATGAAAATCTTTAAATTGCTCTTACAATTCCATCGGTGCATGTGAAATTGAACAGATTGAATAACATATATTATTGAAAGTTACATAAATGATACTATAGATCACAATAATTAACAACTGAAAATACTTTAAAATCATATAAGAAATTTGGTTGACTCTCCTAATTCCATATGTGTCACATACATTGGAACATAAGAAGTAACATATATTATTAAAAAATGACGTAAAAAATTATAAATCACAACAAATTAACAACTTCAACCTTTTTTTAAAAACAAATACAAAATTTAATTGATCCTCAAAATTTCGTCTGTACCACATAAATTGAAACAAGAAAATAACATATATTGGGCCCGCGCATCTTATATATATAATATTTAAAATTTGAAGTTGAAAAAGATATTTATAAGTTGATAAATATAGAGTAAATTTTAGCTTTAGCAAACATAAAAAACATATTTGTATGTTGTAGCTATAGTGTGTATAATTGCGCCCATAACAAACTTTATGTTTGCTATGGCTATTAATTTGTACTAGTATATGTGCCCGCGCGTTGCGTGGTTATTTAAAATGTATTAATTTTATAATTTAAAAATAACTAATATGAATTATTATCGAATAATAAAAATGCATATGTTATAAACACTTGATGCTAATAAAATTAATTTTACCCTAATTTATGTGTAGTGAAATAATGTTCTTCGAAGAAATCAAACAATTCTAACTTCTCCCTCTCATAGTATAATGAAGATCAATACCATATGTAGCGTGTACTTGATATTTATACTAATTGATTGATTTTAAATCCATGTATCAAATTTAAATTTAAACCTAGTATTAAAAATAGTGGTTCTACTTTGAAGTTTGAACTAAAATCTAAATATAATTAACAAATCATATTGCAGCCTCTTTAGCACACTCCTCTCTGGTTCAATCCTGCAAAATAAGACTATTTTCATTTAATCAAATATAATTTAATTAAATAAAAATGCACAAAAAATAAATTTCAGCGATAAATTAAAAAGAATCACAACTAAATTAAATTATTTTCAACGCAAAATTTTATTTTGATAGATGAAAAAAAGGGATCATCTTCTATTCCTTTGATTTACTATGAGTCTCTTTTTTTTATTTTATAACTTTTTTTTTATTTGTTTAGCATTTTTAAAATATATCATAAATTTTGTTCTTTAGTAATACCTATAAATTAACAATGACAAATAATATAGGATTTAATTTTAAAATTTTTGAACTAATTTTATATAAATAATTAATTATTAATTATTATTTTTAATATTAATAAAATAAAATTGCAGAGTTATAAGCACCTCTAACATGCTATTATGAGTAAACCGTAAAAATATACATAACAAAGTCATTTTAAGTCAATTTTAATCCAATATTTTGAAAGCAATAACATTAATTATTATCTTAGATTAAATACATGAAGACAAATTTTATATGGTAGAATGAAATTATAAATGAAAATGAAAATCCGAAAATAACATTTTGCAAGTCATCATTCATTTTATATTTTTATTATATACTCTAAAAAAATCAATAATTTTTTTTAAAAAATAATAATTTTCCTTCTCTTTTATTTTCTATACGAAGTTTTGAGTTAAATGTTGAAAATAAACATTTCACATATAAAAACTTTAAATATATTTTGGTACTTTTACTTTTAAGGTAGCTTGCACAGTATTTTGAATTTTACTTTCATTGTTCATTATATTTAATATTTTACTATGACATTAATTATGTAGGTAAGAAACGTTTATATTTTCCTATTTTACTTCGTCTTGCTTATGCTCTCCTTCACAAACGATTTTTCGAATGAATTTTTTTCCACGGGTAATGTGAAACTATTCATAAACACTTATGTAATGCCTCATCCCATATAACTTACAAAATCTCGAGGACTATTGCAATTCTAAAATTTAAATAACAAAATATACAGATCGAACTACATATATAGATCTCGAGGAGTGTTGTAATTCTAAAAAATGAATAACAAAATATACAAACCGAACTACTTATCAAAAAATACCAAAGAAATATGTAGAACTAAAGGAAGTAATTGATATACATACCAAAAAACACATTGACATTTTAATACCTTGGCACTTAAGAAATCATGGAAAGCATTTAAATTAAAATCTTCTTTTGAGCACCTCCTGCTCCAATTCGTAGTTGTCCATGATGAATTGTTTCAATCATCTAATATAATGAAATAATCAAATTATGATAAAACTTCCGAACGGTTACAACCGTGTGGGAAGTTATTAAGAGATTATTAATAATTAATAATATTAATTAATAATTAATTAATATTGATGATTAGATTTTTAAAAACTAAAAATTCTAGAATATTTGTTGTACTGATTTAAAGAATTAGTTTTCAAAGGATGTGGAGTAGTAATTTTGAGATGGTGTTTTCTAATGATATTGATAAGGCTAGTTATTTTTTGAAATTCAAATTTTGAAATTTTTTTTTTTTGTTGTAACTTCTTTTTTTTTTTATCAAAATTGCAAACTCTTATGTAAAAATAAACTGCATTTTATTAATTTAAAAAAAGAGAGGAAGAAAACGGGATAATTGGTTTCAAGTTCCAACCATCATTATATATATATGTGTATGTGTATATATATATATATATATATATATATATTATTATTATTTTTTTTAAAAAAAAAAAAAAAAAAATTATCATTTATTTTTTACTTTTTAAAATGTAAAAAGTGTGGTAACTATTTTGAAAAATATAACGTAGTTGTAGTCTTTTTTCAAAACATTTTAAAATTTAACTTTTTTTTAAATTAAATTTTTTTTTTTCAAAATTGAATAATTAAGAAATTTTGTGGTGATGACANCACTTTTTCTTTTTCTATTATATTATAGAATATAGATAGAAGATTATGATTATGATTATTATTATTATTATTATTATTATTATTAGATAATGCTTTTGTGTTAATACGTTTTTAATTATATATATTTAATTGTTTTTTTAAAACTCAAAATTGAAGAATCTAACTTGTATGTTAAAATTCAACGTTTTCCTTTTTTTTTTTTAAATAAAAAAACAAAAATTCTAATTTGTCTTCTAAAACAGTAACTGTTTTCCCTTTAATAAAAAATTTACATTTTGATTAGTTTATAATTTAAAAATAAAAAATTAAAGATTAATTGTGGTGATGACACATAGGCGCTATCACCTTTTCTATTATATAGATATAGAAGATATAAATTATTAAAAATTGTTTTTAAATATTCAAATGACTAAAATGTCCCTTATTAATACTCCCTCTGTCCCTAATTACTTGTCCACTTTTGAATTGACACACCTATTAAGAAAATAATTAATGACATAGTGAGTTTACCATTTTACCCCTATTAATTATGAAGTGGATGAAAAATTCTATATTTTTCAAAATAATTAGTCATTTAATTAAGGGTATAATAGGTAAAAAGAATTTGTCCTTTCTTGATTTATTAAAATGAACAAGTAATTAGGGACAACCATAAAAAAAAAAATGGACAAGTAATTAGGGATAAAGGGAGTATGTAATTCCAAAAAGTACACATATCATCATTGACATGTGTATTGTAGTCTCTTATATACTATTCCCTGTGTCCCTAATTACTTATCCATTTTTAAATTGACACACTTATTAAAAAAATAATTATTGACGTAGTGAGTTTACCATTTTACCCCTATTAATTATGAAGTGCATGAATTAAAAAACTTAAGATTTTCAAGAAATTATATCCTTTTCAAAGTAATTAATTGAGGGTCTAATAGGTACAATTTTTTTTATCCTTTATCGATTTGTCAAAATGAATAAGTACTTAAGGACAACTAAAAAAGGAAAAACTGACAAATAATTAGGGACAGAGAGAGTATAAGAGATAATATCTTAGATGGTCACTTAACTATGCATTATTCTCTCAGAAAGTCACTTAACTTTAAATTTTAACTCAAAAGTCTCAATTATGAATGTTTTACTTACAAAGTCACTCAACTATGATTGTTTTACTTACAAAGTCACTTAATATATTTAATTGTTTTTTTTAATTAAAATTTGTTGGTATAATTTTTCTTTTTATTTAAAATATTTTTTAAAAAGGTATTATCCATTTAAATTATTTAATGATCCGACCTACTAAAAATATAATATTGATCTATTCACTTAATATATTTAATTATTTTTTTAATTAAAATTTGTTGGTATAATTTTTCTTTTTATTTAAAATATTTTAAAAAAAGGTATTATTCATTTAAATTATTTAATGAATCGACCTACTAAAAATATAATATTGATCTATTTTATTTTAATTGGAATTCAAAAATAATACGGGAATAAATCATTCCATGCATCAGCCATCAGAATTCCTTAAGCATTAAGAGGAATAAATTATTCTCCTTTTCTCCGAACTATTCCGATTATAACAATAATTTCCTGCATCAGAATTCCTTAAGCAGAGGAGAAGAGGAGAAAGAGTCTGACAATACTATAGGAGAATTAGCGCTAAAGTAAAATGGGTCAATATTATATTTTTAGCAGGTCGGTTCATTAAATGGTTTAAATGAATAAATTTTATTTTTTTAAAATATTGATTTAAAAAATAAAATAAAAGTATATCAGCAAATTTAAATTAAAAATTAATTAAATAGGTTAAATAACTTTGTAAGTAAAATACTCATAGTTGAGTGACTTTGTAAGTAAAACACTCATAATTGAGTGACTTTTGAATTATAATTCAAAGTTAAGTGACTTTCTGAGAATATAAGTCATAGTTGAGTGACTTTCTGAAAAAAAGAATTCATAATTGAGCGACTTTTGAGTTAAAACTCGAAGTTAAGTGACTTTCTGAGAGAATAGTGCATAGTTGAGTGACCACCTGAGATATTAACTCCCACCAATGCACACAATCCTAGGAGATATGTCATCTAAGTTTATTATGTATAGAATTACGGAAACGTATACAAATTTACTCGAGTATATAATCACGTGCAAGGAACTCATTCAATTCAATCTGCATATATAGCATATTTTATATATAAAATATCAAAAGAAAATTGAAATTCCTTTAAGAAACAAATCCAAATACTATCGAGTGTGATATCTTTTTAGGAAAAATTGTATAAAGCAGCAAATTATTAATTCAAATTAAATATTATAACAATAATTTTATTTAGTTATAATATGTAGCAAATAGTTGTCATTCACCTATCTCCCTGAATTTTTCGCTATCAGTCTCTTTCTCGCCTCTATCACACTATACAAATACAAATGTACAAAATGCATTTGTGTTTATAAAGCGAGAGAAAACTGTATATATACATATCTTTTTGTTCGCCTCTCTCCTTAGAGAATCTTGCTCACCTCTATCACTTTATACAAACACAAATGTATAAATTGCGTTTGTGTTTGTATAAAGCGAGAGAAAATTGTATATACAAATACAAATACAAATACATATATTTTCGTCCTATACACTTATAATTATACAAATATAGATCTTTCCATGTCTAATTTTCTTTTGTTTCTCTCTTTCTCGCTTTATACAAACACATATTATACAATTGATTTGTTTGTAAATGTATACCGAAACAGATTATACAATTGATTCTTTTGTATATGTATACCTAAATATACATATTAATAGTCATAGCAAACATAAAGTTTGCTATGAAGTGTAATTATACAAACTATAGTTGTAGCATACAAATATGATTTTTATGTTTATTAAACCTAAAATTTACTCTATTTCTTAAGCATGCATTTAAATAAGTAATTTGATATTATAATATAAGATTATAATATCAAATCAATATTTAATATATAATTTGAATTTCATATTCTAAGATTTTCAAAAAACATAATGTTATTATCAAAAATAATTATTTACGAATTATAATCTAGTTAATTTTAAATTTTGATTTCAAATAATACGGCGGAAAATTTCTTGATTGAATTTGTAGCTCAAAGCCTCAAAAGGAGTTGCGTGGTCGTGTAGTACAAATGACATCATTACAAAAAAGAAAGTACTCCTTTGTTCGATACTTATCTATTATTGATTTTGTACGTTTATAAGAAATTATATATGAAAAGATAATGATTTTACATATTTTAGAAGAAATTATATATAGAGAGGTAATTATATTGTATCATTTTTTAAATATAATAAATATATATACTTTTTAAAATGTAGTAGGAAATTTCTTTGGATGACATTCTGATAAGACTTAGATATATAATGAACTTAAGGTTAATCAACCAACTGTGGATAACTATAATTAATATTAAAAATAAATTAAATAGTAAATATAAAATTATTCATTAATTTCATAAAATAAACAAGAATTATTGGACATTTTAAAATAGCATAATTGATAATTATTGTTGAACCGAGGAAAAAAGACACGTTAGGATGTGCAGCGGCAATCCTCTGTTGTGTGCAGTTACGTGGATACGTCTGCTATTGCCTCATCATATTGCATGCAGCTATCCCATTCCCACTACGACGCCTGTCGTCTTCTCCCAGAATTTCCCCTTCCCAACGCATCCTCCATGCTTTATCTGTCTATTCTCAACAAACAAATATCTTCAGGTAATCAAATATTTCTCTCTTTTCAAATTGGTTCTTATCATGATATATATATATATTTGAAGTAGAACTGCTGTCTAATTGTTGCTTCTATCGTTTTTGAGGTCAGCTATACTCTTGTTTCCTTACTTGAGTGGGCATCTATGTTTTCTTCATTCATTTTACTTCTATTTATGGTTTTATTGTAGAAGTACTGCTATTGTATAAGCTTCTCATTCCACTTATTGGAAATAGGGGCGGAGCTGGTAAGGGTGCAAGGTTCATCTGAATCTCATTAATTAATTGTTTATATATTATTAAAATTATTTTTTGTGTGTATATAGCACATGTTGAATCCTCTTCGATTTCTTGGTGATTTTACTTCTTTCATATTTTGAATTTGAACCTGAATTAAGAAAATTCTGTTTTTTCCACTGATCAGCAAAGCTAATATAGAGATTCTCCTTGCTTATTTCGATTGATTTTTGTCAAAAGGGAATTTGATATAGGAATTGATTCCTTTTTAGCGGAGTTGCTTTCTTATTTTGCTTGATTTTTGAAACAACTTAGTTGTACTAGTTTGGTTTTGTGTTATTTTTTTTTTCATTTTAATTTATATTTTTTGGTTTGTTTGTAGGATGGAAGATCAAATTGTGGAGCATACTTCGTTAAAAGATGAGGAAGAAGAAGAGGAAGATGATGACGACGAGGGGGAATTGAAAGAGAGTAATACAAGGTGGATTGTGCACAAAGGATTAGGGTTGGGGAAGAAGGTTATGATTACAAGTATTGTAATCTCTTCTGCCCCAGTGGTTCTTCCTCCGCTTATTGTTATTTCTGCACTCGGGTTTGCATTTTCGGTCCCTTTTGGTCTTGCTTTTGCTAGTTATACTTGTACTGAGAAGCTTATGAACACATTGCTTCCGAGGTCAGAGCCACCTCTACTGTTGGAGTATGGGGATATGTATGAAGATGATGAACAAGTAGGAGGGAATGGTCCTGGTTTTGGTGGAGAAATGTTGATGGAAGAGGAGGAAAAGAAAGAAATGGAGGATGTAAAAGAAGGGGTTGAAATGAGGATTGAGTTGGAGAGCGGTGGATACGAGGGAGGACCGACTCTTGTTGAAGATGAAGATGTTGGCAGAGCGGAGGAAGAAAGAGAGATCAATGTAGATGAGGATGTTAAAGAAGAAGGATATGAAGAAGATGTGGGTGAATACTTGGAAGGAGAGAATGAGGGACCAATGAAGGAGGAAAATTTGGAAATCGAACGAGCTAGAGAAGCAGAAAATTGGGAATTTGATGAAAAGATTAGGGAAACTGAGGGTTTGGATTTGGTGGCCAAAGAAGCCAGGGGAGAAAATGAGGGCGAAAAAGACCTTACTTTAACACCAGGTCTGCCAGATAAGAATTTTGTTGAAGTATATGTAGGTGATGCAGTGAAGGAAGATACCTTAGAGAGTTCAGGTGGACTTGAGGGAAATGAGGATAGAAAGGTTACGCGTCCCGAAGTCGTAGAGAAGCCATTGGAAAGCAAAGATGAGAGGGTAGATAGTCTTGTGAGAGAGCTTCAAGGAACAAAAACTGAAAAAGGACCCGAGGTTACTTCGGAAGAAAAAGAGATAATAGAAGTAACAAGGAAACCAAACGTCAACAAAAGCTCAAAGAAACACCACAAAAAGAAGAAAGCAAGTGAAAGTAAAAATGTTGCAATATCAGAGAAAGGGGAGGGGTTGAGCAACAAGCAGCAGGAAGACACTGATGTGAAAATAATAGGAAAAAAGGAAGAGGTAAAGGATGAAATTAAGGTGAAGCATGACGAGAAGCATTTACCAGTGAAAAAGGAGACCAAAGAAGGAAGATACGAAGCCAACCAAAGTGGTGTTTCCAAAAAGGCCAAGAAAGCTGCTGAGATGGACAAGACACTGCCCGGGAGCAGAGATTCAGGAAATGGCAAGAATGTTGCAAAAGATGCTTCGCGTCCATTGGAAGGCAAGGATAACCTGGTAGCTGCAAAAGAGGTTCAAAGGAAGGCACCTGATGTCCGCCAGAACCTTCCATCTGAACGAAAAGGGACCACTGATCAAAAGAAAAATGTCAATGCCGGTGGTGTCAATCAGGTTTCTGGAAGAGCAGGGATTCCAGAGGCCAAACCCGCCAAGGTCAGTTCTATTGTTTTAAGTCTAGTTCTGCCACCTTAGGTTGCTTTCCGGAATTTTATGGGGGTACTCGGAGAGGGTTATCTTTTAATATTTCATAGTTTTCTTGGTTCTTTGAAGTTTCTTTGGAAAATTTGGTCAATCTATTTGAAAGCATGTTTAGGTTCAAAGGCGTATCCAGGATTTTGAGATGATGGGTGCATGTTATATAAAGGTTGATCTATGATATAAATTTGATCGGTTCGACATTTAGGTTTTTACTATTGAAAACCGTTAAAATTTTAAAATTATAGGTCTAAAATTAATTCTTATATACCAATTACCACTTAGAGAAGTGTTATCTAATTTTAGAAAGAAAAATGAAACAAGATAAATATAAAATTCAACTTTCTAACCTCGCGGAGAGAGGTGCACCCAGTCATAATCGCATTATCTGATACTTGAAGTGTGGGTTCATGTATCTATATTTCAATATCTTTTAAAATTATAACACTACTATATATGATCTCGGGAGGGGACCATGGGTTCACGTGAACCCGGTGACCCCCCTTAGATACGCCTCTGTTTAGGTTAACCTAGCTGGACTCATTTAGTATGCTTATTGAAAAAATTCTTTGATTAGATACTGGGAATTATTCAGACTGTTGATTGCTTAATTTACCTCGTGAAAGAAAAAATCCTTAGCAAGAAATGCTACTATTCATGAATTAACCAAAAGAAACTGCAGTTGCATAAACTGTCTAATTCTCTGCCAATGCTCAAGTAAAGTAGTTTCTCGTTCACCCAATCTCGTTCTTTGTGAATCTCAAGCAAGCACATTGGTTCTCTTAGTAGAGAGGGTGCAACTTTTACTTCATTTCTTCCATTAGTTTGGCTTCTCTTTCCCATTGTTATTAGTGCTCTTTCATTTCTTGCATTACTCTTTACATTCCTTGGTGGTCATGCACGGGATGCTCCACTACAGCTCAGTATGAGCCCATTTTGCTCCAGCCTTGGTGGGTTATTATACTCAGCACTCATCAAAGTGTCCGCTGGCAATCTAGATGTCAATATATTCTTTTAGTTTTGGGATGCATGCCAGATTGTCTCTTAATAGGGTGAGGGTAAATGAAGATTCGGAGTTTTCAATTTTCTTTTTGGATCCTTTTAAGATCTTTTTCTGGGTCTGGAAAGTGGAAGTAAGAGTGTAGAAGAATGTGATTGCATGACAAATGCCAACCCTACTAGTCTACAAAAGCTGTACAGAACTTGCAAAGATACTTGGGGTCTAGCAAATCGATATCGATGCATTTTTATTTACCAAACTTCAATCTGTTTTCCTCATTTTGAACTTAGATTTATTCAGTATTGGTTTTTTATCCCTAAGTTATTCAGGATTGTTTCAATGAACTCTATATCATATATTATGTATAAAGAGAAAGATGACCAGTTTTTTTGGCATTCCCAAAGGTACTGTGGAGTATTAAAAGAAGAATACTACAAGACTAGTAAAGCAATACTTGTGTGCCAGGTTTATATTTGATGTACTGTGCCTTCTTGAATCAATAGATAGCTTTTTAAAGAAAGAATAACTAATGGGCTTAGTGGGGATGAGTGTTCCAAGAGCAACTAATCAAGTTCCGCACCCGTGGCTTGTATTTTTTTGTTCATTCAAACCAATTGCGAAGCAGCATCAAAGAGACACTTATGGAAACATGTGTTCATGTATACGCTTTTGATTCTAAGACATGTATAATTAATGTTATTCAATCATTCTCCAGCCTGCAGTTTCAAATTGGTCGCGGGCAGTCCGTCACAGCCCTCTCTGTGTGCTCTACTTAGGTCCATGTGATTGAATATATGGCTATTCCAATTCTTACTGTACTGTGATTATCATAACCGATGATTCAAATCGTAGAATCCCTGCTAATGTTGCATTTTTTGAACATGTTTGCTCCTACAATTTTTGATACTGGTATGTGTGATATCAAGGTTAGTCCCTCTTTTTCACTTAAAGAGGTTGTCGCGTGCTATAGTTTTATCGGTGATGGAAGGCAAGATGCACGAACACTTTTCTCTCCCATGTTCGATTTTTCATATCTGGTCTCCTTTGTACTAACTGCTTGTAATATTCATTTATTTCATTCTGTGGCTAGAGTATTTGAAGCCATTTGGATTCATTTTTACTTGCTTGATGATATTGCTAGGAGTTCTCCAGTGAGGAGAAGATATGGGAGAAGATGAATGCAATGAGAACAATCGTGGGATACACAGCAGCCACCCAACCTTTGTTGGTAGATGAACTAAAGGCGCTATACATCTTTACTGGAGTCGAGCCCCCATCTACGTTCCATAACCTGTCCACTTTGGAAGAAGTGAATGACAAGCTTCAGTTTCTTATGTCGATTGAGGGAATAAAGTAAAGTATTAGTACGTACTTTGTTTGGTCTGTATTTTCTTATTGTCTACTTTTGTCTTGTTAGTTTGTCAAATTTTAGCTTGATACTGGATTTGTGTATGATTATGCTAGAAATTGCACTTTGTTGTAAAATCATCAGCTTGAATGTTCTACAGAGGTTTGGCTCCTTTTAGGAAAATATTCTTCTATGCTTGAACGTTGCTCTATCTTGGTGGCGTCGGTTCTGGAACAGGAACTGCTGTTCTTGTTGATGTTTTTGAAGGCTCACTGTTGTGCAGTCTTTGAATTCTGAATGTGATCTTAGCCAAGTCTCTTATTGTCTTCCAGTTGATTGGCTTCTCGTGGACTGCCCCGAGTTTCGAGTTTGTGTCTTGGCATTTCAGCTTTTTCAATAGAATATTGGAGTTTCCACAAGGCAATGGTGTATTGAGCCAGATGTCGAAAAACAACTGATCTCGGTGTACAGAGTGAGATGTCGAACTTCATGGAGGTGCAGGGGAACTTTTTTAACATATTATCTTCCTGTTTAGTTGAACTTCCATATTTCATGTTAAGTATATAGTACTTTATTTTATCATATTATTAATTCCTGTATGAATTCCAAAAGATGAATAAATTGAAGAAAATGGTACTCCTCATTCAAGTTGTGTTAATTGAACTACTAAGGTGTCAAGTTGTGTAAGGTGGCAGCAAGGGCGGATTCACATGGAGGGTGTTTGAGCACTCATTAACCTTCTTTCGAACTATATACTGTATATATATTTATTAGAGAGCACTATGAAAATAATGGTTTAATTGGCTTGGTGGTTGAAGGTGGGAGTTTAAGATGAGAAACTATTTGTCTCTTGGCCAGGTTTGATTCCCCCTCGAGACATTATTTTTAGTTCGGAAAAGAATTAAAATTACTCTTTAATTATTCGAAATAAGATTAAATGCATCTTAAAATTATCTTTCGGCTCAAAAGTAACCTTTCCGGCTTACTAGATGATCAGGCTTATCCTTCTGTTCAATGGAAGAGTTATGTGGCATCTCATGTGTGTATTAATATGCCATATAGACCTCCATATCTGCCCGCCCGCCCACCCACTTGCACATAGACGTTTTAAGAGTCTTAATTTCATCCTTTTCCCACATTTTTATTTTTTTTAGAAAATCAACACAACAAAATCCATAATGTAGTCGTTTAAAAGTTTAGTTTATGAGGAGATTGTTCTTTCAATAGAGTATGTTTTTTAACATTAGTTTCAATATGTAGTCTAAACCATATTAATAATATGTTTTTGGTGTACTTTTTTAAAAAATAATCCTTTTCGTAAAAAAGATCCAAAGAAACTTTCTTTCACCAGTCTAATTTCGCTACTAGGGTTCATAGTAGCTACAATCTTTCTTCACCGCTAGGTTTCAAAGTAGCTACGATCTATCTTCGTTGCTATGGTTTCAAAGTAGCTATCATCTGTGGATATTTGTGGTTGTAGGATAGTAAATCATTTTTTCTATATTATTGTATTTATGATTTCAAAGCAACAGAGTTAGGGTTTGTGATTTGTATAATCTTCTGGTATGTTAGATTAGAGAATAAATTAATTGTTTATTCGAGTTCAAATAGTAGTATTCATATGATTTTTGATTTGATTGGTTTGTGCATTGGGATGAGTTGTGATTTTTTAATCAATTGAATATTTTGTCTTGTATATGGTGATCTTTTTCTGTTATGTTAGATTTAGGGAATAATTTGAATTAAAATAGTAGTATTCATGTGATTTCGTATTTTTTTTCAATCGTGCATAGGAGTAAGTTAGATTTTTGTAATCTTTTAAGAATTTTGTCTCGTATATGGTGATCCTTTTATGTTAGGTTAGATTTAGGGAATAATTTGAGTTAAATAGTAGTATTCATGTGATTCCGTATCTTATTCATTCGTGCATAGTAGTAAGGACTTGGTCCTAATGCCCTTTTTCATAAAGGATTTGTTTGTATGTGAATATATATTGTTTAATCTGAATTTGATGTATATGGTCTTAATGTCCTTTTTCATTGTTTATTATGACCTGTTTGTTCAGAATATTTTCCTCTATTGTTTATTATATATATATATATATATATATATATATATATATGGGAAGCACCTATCTTCAAAGTTAGATTACAATTTTACCCTTACACTTTTCAAAATGTAATAAATACAACATCTAATCTAATTAAATAATAATAAAAATGTATTATCTCTTCAAAATTAAACACTAAATTATCTACACAAAAAAAGAGAGGGCACTATTTGACATTCATATTCCAACTAAAAGATAATGATACTTATTTCCTCTGTCCCTAATTAGTTGTCCACTTTTAAATTGACACACCTATTAAGAAAACAATGAATGACATAGTGAATTTACTATTTTACCCCTATTAATTATTGTAACATCTCACACCTAGAAACGACTATAAAGAGTTTAAAATATGAAAATATTTATTTTTGGAAAAAATAATGAAATCTGAAAATTGTCTAAGTTAAGAAAGTGATTTTTGACCATTTTCAAACGGCCATAACTCCTAGCTCAGGATGAGTTAGGAGAAGCTCATGATATGGTTGGAAATCCCTTGGAGATATCTTTCCAACATCGCCGAGTTTGCATGATTTCGACATCGTATGAGTGAGATATGCCTTTCAGAAGTTGGGCTATTGGATTGAGGAAAGTCCCAATCCGGATTTAGGGAAGGGCAAGGTAGTCTTTTCTCTAATTAATTTCCTAATTCGTTTTTAGGGATTTATTAGGGGTAGAAACATGACTTCGTCAGTTTGGAGAATTGAGAAATACGCTTAGGGCTTGGAGAAAAGAGAAAAGAAGAAAGAAAGGGAGAAAAGCCAAGATTTCGCCAAGAATGTCAAGCGTTTGAAGTGGAATTTGTCGAGGGTGATCCCTATTAAGGTATATGAGATCTTCTAGTGATGGGTTAGTTCACCCACACGCCAACTTGTTTCAATTCAGCGATTTTGGGTTGTTCACATGTTAAAAAGTGAAGTTCTTGAAGAACATTGTTGAATTCTTGTTGGTTGATTGTTGAATGCCTAGTGTTGATTTGATTCGTGTTTTCGGGTTGTTTTTCGAAGTTAAATCTATTGGGTATTGAGGGTACTAATGATCCTAAGTTTTTGGGGAAAGAATCATTAGAGTTTAGAGGGTTTAAAGATGAAAAACGGAAAAGCAAAGTCGTCAAACACCTGGGTATAAGGGTGGGGCGTCGCGCCAGCCAGTGCGCCCCAAAAGGGTCTCTGAATGTTCACCCTTGGGGCGCCGTGCCAGCCAGCGCGCCCCAGACTGGTCTCTGAATATTAAGGGCTGGCGCCCCGCGCGTCTCAGAGCGCCAGGGACGCCAGTTCTCCCCATTCGTTCCCCACCTTTTCGTACCAGTTCCTAAGTGATGCACCTATGTTTCCTAGTTGATTTTAACACTCTAAGGTACATCTAAACATCATGAAATCATCCATAAATATGAGATCATGAACCTTGAATCCATAATCCAATTCAAGGAAAGTTAAGATCAAAGTCAAAGAAGTTAAGAGTCAAGTCTAGAAGTTAAGAAGCAAGTCATCAAAGCAAAGTTTCTTAAAGTTTTCAAGAGTCTTTATTAAATGTTTAAACTTCGTTTCAAGGCTCAAGTTTCAAGTAAAGTAAAGAGTAAAGAGTTGAGTTCATTTCTCAAAAGTTATTAGGGAACTAAGTATTCCCAAAGAAGTTTATAAATGTTTTTACATTTGAGCAAGAAAGGAACTATGATTTCCAAAAGAGCCTTTGGGCTAGTTTTCAGTAAAGGGAACATCGATTCCAAGAGAGCCTTTGGGCTAAACTTTGAGCAATTATCTCAAACTAAAGAAAGAGGTGTTTAAAACACATATGAGCTAAAGTATATTTTGGGAGTACTATTGAGCACCGAATTGGGGATGCGAGTTCATATTAACTCAACTCTCCATAAGAACCATGTAGCTAACATGGGATTTAACGGGTCATACTTTTTAGATGATCACGTAAGTTAAGCTAGTGGATCCACTAAGTTAAGTAAAGTCCTATATCACGACGAGGTATAGGATGGTCCTTGGGCAACGTGAGGTAAAACGTTGTACCATCACTAGGGCTCATAGTGGTGGTTGTCGGTTAAAGAATCTCCCACAAAAGTTATATTACTTTTATATATAAGTAAAGTTGAGTTTGTTATTGCTTTATCTTTAACGAACTAAGTTGTTTACACTGTTTTACAAGCTTTATATATATATTGCATGTGTCTTATTGCTTTATATTGAGTTCAGTTATTCATGAGTTGTACAGAGCCAAGGTAAGTGTTCCTTCTTACTCCTTTCAAGCTTAAGTTGTTGTTTAGCATTCCAACTCGCATACTCGTACATTCAATGTACTGATGCCAGTTGGCCTTCATCTTATTATGATGTAAACGCAGGTAACTAGGATCAGCATCCAGCGCGCCGTTGATCTAGTCAAACACTCCAGAGTCAGTGGTGAGCCTCATTGCATTCCGAAGGACTCGTTTATTCGCTTTCCTAGTTTTTTTCTTTATTAGGATGTTGTGGGGTCTGTCCCAACATCCATCTCAGTATTATAGAGACTTCATAGACAATTAGACAGTAGTTGAGTCTCTCATCTATGTATTTACAGATATTTTATTTTGAGACATAAGTTGCCATTTTGGTAAGATTTTATCATTTAAGCTGTTTTATGAACTTATGTTGTGTTGAGTTAAGTCTTCCGCTGAGTTAAGTAGCCAGACCAAGGGTTCGCTTGGGGCCAACAATGGTCTCCGAGTGCCGGTCACGTCCAGGGTGTAGACTCGGGGCGTGACAATTATGAAGTGGATGAATTAAAAACTTAATATTTTTAAGAAGTTCTACTTTTTCCAAAGTAATTAATTGAGGGTATAATGGGTAAAAAAATTTATACTTCTTAATTTGTCAAAATGGACAAGTAATTAGAGACAACTATAAAAGGAAAAGTAGAGAAGTAATTAGGGACAGATGAAGTATTATGTTTCCAGTCAAATTAATGAAATGTTACAGAAATTCATGAGGTGAGAACTGAGGTGAATGTATCCATAATAAAAAATAATAACATTTATTATGGCTTGGAATATGTATTTTTGTATATATTATTTTGTGTTGTTTCTGTTCAAAGTAGAATATTAGTCTAAGGTGAATGTATCGACATGAATAAAAATGGAGAGAAATAAAACGAGTGTTTAAAGTTAAATTGCAATTTTTCTCTTATATTTAATTAAAATAAAATACCTAATCTAATTGAAATAATAGTAATTGTATTTAAATTTACATGAGATTTGTGAATAAGTCCAATTTAAATGCATCCCTTAATGATTTACCCATTAATCAAATTTAAGTGTGCGCTATTCATTGCTAAATAGTTTGAAGAATAGGAAGAGTTGCATTAAATAATTTTAAATAATTAAATGTAGACTAATTAATTAGGAGAAATGAATAGTTTGGAGAATAGGAAGAGTTGTATTGAATAATTAAATGTAGACTAATGAAAGGAAAGGTTCAAGGAATGCAAATTGAAAAATAGCTATAGAAAGGCAAGAGATGATTCTTGAATTCTTACTCACCATTTTTGAAGGCTCTTGCATAATTTTAATTTATTAATTAATTTCATCTTCTTTTTTGTTCTTGAAGAGAAAGCAACAATTTGAAAGAATGGAAAGTACCTAGAGCTATTGTCGTCTAGAGTTCGATTAGCAAGTAACATCAACTTCACTAAACAAAGTTCAACACAAATTTATTGTAATGCACGATGTTTATGTATCATTGTATATGAAAGTTTAGAAACATATATTATTATTCCAACATGTAATATTTTAATTTTAGCATTCAAATATTATTGTTATACTTTTAGCAGTTCTTTCTACTTTATATGTAAAGAGAGAATTGATGTGTTTTAATTTCTTTATTTTAGTAAGAATAAACTTGCATTTTTTAAAACAAATATATTTAACTATTATATACTTCCTCCATCTCAATGAAATTTTTTGAACAAATTAACATGAATACACGTGCAAAGCACGTGTCCAAATACTAGTGTTGTAATAAACATGTGAGCTTTGTATGTTTCTTTTAGTTTAGATTTTTAAAAATGTATCTTATTAATTTCTGCATATCAGTAAGGACTTGGTCCCAATGCCCTTGTTCATAAATCACTTATTTATATGTGAATATGTATTGTATTATCTGAATTTCTAATGCGCTTTTCCATTGTTTAAAAAAAATAAAAATTGGACATTGTAGTCCATTTTATTTATGCCTTAAAAAGGCCAAAAAATCCACCATACAAAGAAAATCCCTGAACGGCCCAACAGCCCATCAGGTTATTCATACAAGACCCTATAAAGTAGGGTTTCCTAATTTGTTCAGATTTTTTTCCTCTATTGTTTATGTTGTAATAAACATGTGACCCTTGTATGATTTTTCTTTTTTTTAGTAAATATTTTTATACTGTATTTTAATTCATAGCAGTAAGGACTTGGTCCCAATGCCCTTTTTCATAAATGACTTGTTTGTATATGAATATGTATTGTGTTTTCTGAATTTGATGTACATGGTCTCAATGCCCTTCTTCAATGTTTATTATGACTTGTTTGTTCAAATTTTTTCCCTTTATTGTTTATGTTATGATAAACATGTGGCCCTTGTATGTTTTTTTTTTTTTTAGTATAGATTTCTAAAGTGTATCTAAGGACTTGGTACCAACGCCCTTTTTTATAAAGTGTATCTTAATCATTTATGTATGTTTTTACTCTTTTTTTAGTATAGGTTCCTAAAGTGTATCTTATTCGTTTTAGCCTATTGTGTCACTATGTCTGAGGCCCTTGTGTATGTTTTTCTTTCTCAGTTCAATATGAAAGATCTTTTTGTTGACCTATGTTGCAGTATGGGGGTAAATGGATTACAAAACCACAACTAGTATATGACAAGAAGTATGTTGCTACTAGGAGAGACACAAATGCATATATCTTAGACTATGATAAGATAGTGGAAGAGTACACAAATAACTTAAATTTTGTGCTTGTGAAACAAATACTTGTGAAAGGGCCTTCTGAAATTTTTTACTTGGTTGAAGGATCTGAAGAAATTAGGACACTTCAATACCTATTAAATGAACAATTTAAGATGATTCTTTTCTTTGTTGTGGACGATTTGGAAGAAATTGTTTCTGCACCAAATATTATTCACCATTATGAAGCATACTTGATAGAGTGTGAATATGAAACTGATGTTGAATCAGAAAATGGTTCTAGTGATAATGACATGTCTGATGATGAGGAATATAACTTTGATGAGTTAGAGCTCATTAAGATGCAAAAAACTAGAAAAGTAAATGATGAGCTCAATAACTATAAAGAACTTTATCCTTCCATGACTTCAAGGACTTGAATGAGGTAAGAAAAATTGTGAATTTGTATTCCCTTGCAAATTCCAAGCCTATAGTAGTGGAAAAAAAGTGACAGAACAAGATTGAAGTATACATGCATGATTGGTTGTCCATTTGTCATTCTTATTTCATAAGATGGTAAGGGTCCAGATTTTATGGTTAAAACACTGAAAATAAATCACAATTTTGAGGATGCATATAAAAATCCTAGAGCTTGCACAACTACTTTAGCACAATATTTCAATAATAAAGTGTGTGAATAATCTTCAGTACGAGTTTAAGAATATAAGACAAGAGTGGAAGGATCGTTCAACTTGAATGCTAGTTCCTCAAAGTTGAAAACGTCCAAGAGGATGGGTCTTCAAAAATTGCAGGAAAGTTTCTTAGATGATACAATAGAATTGAGGCTTATGCAAATGAGCTTATACTAACCAATCCTGATAGTCATATTTTGATTAATTTATCAAAGGATAGGTTGGATTAAAATACAAGAAAGTTACATAGAATGTACATTTGCCTCAATGCACTGAAGTTGGGATGGTAAGAAGGACTGAGACCCTTTATTTAACAAGATGAGACATTCTTGAAAAAGTCAATACAAGGGACAACTTTTGGTGGCTATGATACAAGATTGTGAGAATTTCTTTTATCTATTGGCATGGGTTGTAGTTGATAAAGAGAAAACTAAGACATGAATACAGTTTCTACAACTTATGAACAATTCAATGAATATGAAGATGGTGAAACTGTCACCTTTATGTCTGATATTCAGAAGGTAAATAATTTCTTGTGTTTATTTGAAAAAAATTATCTTCTTTTTATAACAATTTGTAACTGTATATTTACTTATTTGACATGTATAAGGACTACTAGAAGCACTAAAAAAATGCCATTCCTTAGTCTCAGCACACGTACTTTAAGTTGTTTTGATTATTTTGTTCCCTTGAATTTATTAACTACAATTCACTTTTATTGATTATAGGTACTATGTTAGGCAAATTGAGGCCAACTGGACGAAGAGATTTAGGTTAGGAGAAATGAAAAAACTGATTTGGTGGGCTGCTTGGAGTACTTATGAAGAAGATTTTAAGGACCAATTAAGTGCAGTTGGTGCATTGTCAAAAAGTGTTGAAAAATGAAATTTATTTTAGCCCAAAGGGATGGAAAAGTCATGACCCTTGGCAGCACCTTTTGACAATGCACCAAGTGCACCCAACTGGTCCTTAAAATCATCCTCATAATACCCAAAGCAGGCCACCAACATAGTTTCTTCATCTCTCTAAAACTAAATCTCTTCATCCAATTGGCCTTAATATGCCTAAAACAGTACCTATAATCAATAAAAGTAAATATTTAGTTAATAAATTCAAGTGAACCAAATAATTAAAGCAATTTAAATTAGTGCTGAGACAAAAAAAAAAGGACATTTTTGTCTGCTTTAGTAGTTCCTATACATGTCAAATAAGTAAATATACATTTACAAATTGTTAGAAAAAGAATATAAATTTGTTCAAATAAACATAAGAAATTATTTACTTTCTGCATACCAGACATAAAGGTGACAGTTTCACCATCTTTCAAATTCAATGAATTGTTCAGAAGTTGTAGAAATTATATCCATGCCCTAGTTGTCTCTTTATCAACTACAACCCATGCCAATGGGTAGAAGCAATTCTCACAATCTTGTGCCATAACCATCAAAAGTTGTCTCTTGCATTGACCCTTCAAGAAGGTTCCATCTAGTCCAATAACGGGTCTCAATCCTTCTTTCTTTCCAACTTCAGTTCATTGAGGCATATGTACATTCTAAGAATTTTTCTTTTATCTTGTTCCAACCCATCCTTTGATAAATTAATCACAATATCACTACCGAAATTTCTTTGCCTAAGCTCATTTGCATAAGCCTCAATCCATTGTAATCATCTAAGAAACTTCATTGCAATTTTTGAAGGGTCATCCTGTTGAACCTTTTCAACTTTGATGAACTAGCATTCAAGTTGAACTGATCCTTCAAGTCTTGTCTCATATCCTTAAGCTTGTACTGAGGATTATTCTGCACTTGATTCTTGATTTATTATGCTAAAGTGGTTATGTAAGCTCTAAAAATTTTAAATGCATCCTCATAATTGTGATTTGTTTTCAGTGTTTTAACCTTAAAACCTAGACCCTTATCATCTTGAGAAATAAGAAGGACAAATGGACAACCTATCATGCATTTATACCCCAGTCTTGTTCTGTCACTTTTTCCACTACTATAGGCTTGGAATTTTCAAGGGAATGCAAATTTACAAATTTTTTTTACCTCATTTAAGTCCTTAAAAGTCATGAAGGGATGAAATTCTTTGTAGTGACTAAGCTCATCAATTACTTCTCTAGTTTTTTGCATCTTAATGATCTCTAACTCGTCAAAGTTATATTCATCATCATCAGACTTGTCATTATCACTAGAGCCATTTTCTGATTCAACATCATTGCCATATTCACACTCTACCAAGTATGATTCACTATGGTGAATAATATTTGGGGTAAAATAATTTCTTCAAAATCCTCCATAGCAAAGAATTGAACCACCTTAAATCTTTCATTCAATAGGTATTTTAGTGTCCTAATTCCTTCAGATCCTTCAACCACATAAATTTTTTCAGAAGGCCCTTTCACAAGTATTTGTTTCACAAGCACAAATTCTAAGTTATTTGTGTACTCTTTCACTATATTATCATAGTCTAAGAGATATGCATCAATGTCTATCCTAGTAGCAACATACTTCTTTTCATATACTAGTTATCATTTTGTAATCCATTTATCCCCTTAATGCAATATGAGGTCAACAAAAAGATCTTTCATATTGAACTGAGAAAAAAATAGACATAATGGGCCTTAGACATAGTGACATAATGGGCAAAAATGAATAAGATACACTTTAGGAACCTATACTTAAAAAAAGTTCAAACATATAGAAATGTATATGATACACTTTATGAAAAAGGGTATTGGGACCAAGTCCTTACTGCTATGTAGAAATAAATAGCATACACTTTAGGAATCTATACTAAAAGAAAGAAAAATCATATCGGGGCAACATGTTTATTATTGCATAAACAAGAAAGGAAAAAATATGAACAAACAGACCATAATAAACAATGAAAAATTGCATTGGGATCACACACATCAAATTCAGATAACACGATACATATTCACATTCAAATAAGTTATTTATGAAAAAGGGCATGGGATCAAGTTCTTACTGCTATTCATAAATGAATTAAGATACAATTTATAAATCTGTACTAAAAGAAAGAAAAAACATACAAGGGTCACATGTTTATTACAACATAAAAAATAGAGGAAAAAAATCTGAACAAAAATGCAATAAATAATGAAAAAGGGCATAGCAAATTCAGATAATACAATACATATTCACATACAAACAAGCCATTTATGAATAAGGGAATTGGGACAAAGTCCGTACATATATGCATGAATAAATAAGACACACTTTAAGAATCTATACTAAAAGAAACAAAAAATAAATAGGGGCCACATGTTTATTATAACATAAACAACAGAGGAAAAAATTCTGAACAAACAGGTCATAATAAACAATGAAAAAGGCCATTGGGATCACACACATCAAATTCAAACTAAACAATATATATTCACATACAAACATGTCCTTTATGAAAAAAGGCATTGAGACCAAGTCCTTATTGCTATGCACGAATGAACAAGATACAAAACCACATGAATACTACTATTCTAACTCAAATTATTCCCTAAATCTAACCTAACAGAAAATGATCACCATATACGAGACAAAATCCTCAAAAGATTATAAAAATTTAACTTATGGCTATGCACGGTTGAATAAGATATGAAACCACACGAATACTACTATTTTAACTCAAATTATTCCCTAAATCTAACCTAACAGAAAAGGACTACCATACACACGATAAAATTCTCAAAAGATTACAAAATCATAACTCATCCCAATGCACAAATCAATCGAACCCAAAATCACATGAATAATACTATTTGAACTCAAATAAACAAGTAATTTATTCTCTAATCTAACCTACCAGAAGATTATACAAATTGCAAATCCAAACTATGTTGCTTTGAAATCGTAAACATAATAATATCGGAAAAATAATTAGTAACCTACCACCACAAATATCCGCAGATGCTAGCTACTTTGATACCCTAGAGACGAAGAAAGATTGTAGCTACTTTGAAACCCTAGTGGCGAAATTTGGGTTGGTGAAAGCAAGGTTCTATATGTATGTATATACATATATCACTACTAAAAAACTGCCAAAAAGAGATGGAAAAAAGCGACGGATTGCGTCGCTTTTTTGGCCAAAAGCGACGGAAAATCGATGCAGTCAATCTCGTCGCTTTTTGGCTTGACGCTTTTCCAAAAGCGACGGACTGCGTCGCTTATGGTGTTTTTTTTTAAGAATAAGATGCCGTCCGTTGCTTTTTTTATTTTTATTTTTTTTAATTTTAAAAAAGAGACGAAGTCCGTTGCTTTAATTAATTTTTATTTTTTTTTAGAATTTGTAAAGCGACAGACAATGAGACGCCGTCTTGGAAATAAAATTTTTAAAAATCCAGAAAAATGACGAACTAAAAGACCCTGTCCGTTGCTTTTCTGGGTTTTAAAAAAAAAATTCCAGAAAAGCGGCGGACAAAACCACCCTGTCAGTCGCTTTTTTTACAATTTTTTTGACAGCAGAAACTGCCAGTTTTTGCTGCCCACCTGCAAAACCAATTCAATTCAGCCCCAATCAAACACAAAACATTATAAAGAAGCTACACAAAATATAAAACAACAAATTTAAATTAACTTTCAAAAATATCTAAATCACAATTTAAAGACTTATAAAGTCTTTCAAAATACGTCTCAAAATTACAAAAAATTCGTTTCAAAATTACAAATAGTTCATAAAGACTATATTTTATCAAGTTTTCTAAAGTTCAACCTAATAATTAGTTCATAAATTCTATTAATCAAGATTCCTAAATTTAACAACCTAAAGTTTAAAATTCTACAATAATTCAAGATTTCTAAAGTTCACAACTTAAAGTTCTAAAATTCCACAATAATTCAAGATTTCTAAAGTTCACAACCTAAAGTTCTAAAATCCTACAATAATTCAAGATTTCTAAAGTTCAGAACCTAAAGCTCTAAAATACTATAAAAATTAAAGTTCTCTAAAGTTCCCCACTTAAAGTTCTAAAATCCTACAAAAATTCAAGTTCTCTAAAGTTCACAACTTAAAGTTCTAAAATTCTACAATAATTCAAGATTACTAACATTTCACAACCTAAAGTTCTAAAATTCTACAAAAATTCAAGTTCTCTAAAGTTTACAACTTAAAGTTCTAAAATCCTACAATAATTCAAGATTTCTAACGCTCATAACCTTGTAAAGTTTTAAAATTCTACAAAAATTCAATTTCTCTAAAGTTCACAAATTTAAGTTCTAAAATTCTACAATAATTTAAGATTTCTAAAGTTCACAACCTAAAGTTCTAAAATCCTACAATAACTCAAGTTCTCTAAAGTTCACAACTTAAAGTTCTAAAATCCTACAAAAATTCAAGTTCTCCAAAATTCACAACTTAAAGTTCTAAAATTCTAAAATAATTCAAGATTTCTAACGTTTCACAACCTAAAGTTCCTAAAATAATTCAAGTTCTCTAAAGTTCACAACTTAAAGTTCTAAAATCCTACAATAATTCAAGATTTCTAACGCTCAAAACCTTATAAAGTTCTAAAATTCTACAAAAATTCAAGTTCTCTAAAGTTCACAAATTCTACAATAATTCAAGATTTCTAAAGTTCAGAACCTAAAGTTCTAAAATCCTACAATAATTCAAGTTCTCTAAAGTTCACAACTTAAAGTTCTAAAATTCTAAAATAATTCAAGATTTCTAACGTTTCACAACCTAAAGTTCCTAAAAAAATTCAAGTTTTCTAAAGTTCACAACTTAAAGTTCTAAAATCCAACAATAATTCAAGATTTCTAACGCTCACAATCTTATAAAGTTCTAAAATTCTACAAAAATTCAAGTTCTCTAAAGTTCACAAATTTAAGTTCTAAAATTCTACAATAATTCAAGATTTCTAAAGTTCACAACCTAAAGTTCTAAAATCCTACAATAATTCAAGTTCTCTAAAGTTCACAACTTAAAGTTCTAAAATCCTACAAAAATTCAAGTTCTTTAAAATTCACAATTTAAAGTTCTAAAATTCTAAAATAATTCAAGATTTCTAACGTTTCACAACCTAAAGTTCCTAAAAAAATTCAAGTTCTCTAAAGTTCACAACTTAAAGTTCTAAAATTCTACAATAATTCAAGATTTCTACCGCTCACAACCTTATAAAGTTCTAGAATACTACACAATTCAAGTTCTCTAAAGTTTACAAATTTAAGTAAGTCCTACAATAATTCAAGATTTCTACCGCTCACAACCTTATAAAGTTCTAGAATACTACAAAATTCAAGTTCTCTAAAGTTTACAAATTTAAGTAAATCCTACAATAATTCAAGATTTCTAAACTTCACAACCTAAAGTTCTAAAATCCTACAATAATTCAAGTTCTCTAAAGTTCACAACTTAAAGTTCTAAAATCCTACAAAATTCAACTTCTCTAAATTTCACAACTTAAAGTTCTATAATTCTACAGTAATTCAAGATTTCTAGTGTTTCATAACCTAAAATTCCTACAAAAATTCAAGTTATCTAAAGTTTACAACTTAAAGTTCTAAAATCCTACAAAAATTCAAGTTCTCTAAAGTTCACAACTTAAAGTTTTAAAATCCTACAATAATTTCAAATTTCTAATGCTCACAACCTTATAAAGTCTAAAATCCTACAAAAATTCAACTTCTCTAAAGTTCACAACTTGAAGTTCTAAAATCCTACAATAATTCAAGATTTCTAAAGTTCACAACCTAAAGTTCTAAAATCCTACAATAATTCAAGTTCTCTAAAGTTCACAACTTAAAGTTCTAAAATCTTACAAAAATTCAAGTTCTTTAAAATTCACAACTTAAAGTTCTAAAATTCTACAACAATTCAAGATTTCTAACGTTTCACAACCCACAGTTCTAAAATCCTACAAAAATTCAAGTTCTCTAAAGTTCACAACTTAAAGTTCTAAAATCTTACAATAATTCAAGATTTCTAACGTTCACAACCTTATAAAGTTCTAAAATCCTACAAAAATTCAAGTTCTCTAAAGTTGACAACTTTAAGTTCTAAAATCCTACAATAATTCAAGATTTTTTAAGTTCACAACCTAAAGTTCTAAAATCCTACAATAATTCAAGATTTCTAAAGTTCACAACCTAATTAAAGTTCTAAAATCCTACAAAAATTCAATAGTTCATATCCAATTTCTAGTTATATATAAACTTCTAATCCAATAATTAATTAGTTATATTCAAGTTCCAAGTTCAAGTTCAACTTCAAGTTCTAAATTCAAGTTCATATCTAGTTATATATAAACTTCTAATCCAACATTTAGTTATATATTCAAGTTCTAATAAATAAAAAAACCTCATCGATCAATATATATTCATGACATTCAAACATTCATCACTATATAGTCATGACATTCAAACATTCATCATATACACTTCAATTACTAATCTCTAACTTCAAAGTAACACTTTACTAACTAACAATAAATCAATCAAATTAAAAAAAAAATTCAATTCACAATCAAATTACATATTCTCAAGTTCAAAGTAGTCCTAAAATAAAAAAAAACCTAATTCATTCACTAAATACAATGCCCAATTTAAAAGAAAACCCTAAAATCAAAATCTCCAATTCTCTACCTAACTAACAACAATCAAATCAAATTAACAATAACACAACCCAACAAACTAAAACAATAATATACTAACTAACAAACCAAATATAATTACTAGAATTGAAAAAAAAAACTGAAATCAAACTCGTACCTTAACAATGACGGGCAGCGAGTGGCGACGACCAGCGACGAAGGCAGCAACCCAGCAACAACAGCAGTGGAGTCAAGGATTGGATGGAATCTTCTAGAGAGAAGGGAGAGAATAAGAGAGAAGAGAGAAGAGAAAAGAGAGAAGAGAGAGAGAAGAAATTGAGTAAAAACCGATCTGTCTCAAAGATATTTTTAGAAAAGCGAGGGACAACGTCTCTTTGTCCGTCACTTTTTTTAAAAATATTTGACCAGCATTTTGACCATAAAGCGACGGACTAAGAGACACTGTCCGTTGCTTTTTAAAAATGTTTGACTAGATATTTTAACCAAAAAGCGACGGACTAAGAGATGTCGTCCGTTGCTTTTTTAAAATTCTTTTTTAATAAAATAAAATAAATTAAAAGCGACGGACGACGTGGTTGTTTTTTAATTTATAAATAATTTTTTTAAATAAAAAGCGACGGACAACATCTTTACCTATATTAAATAATTAATTATTAATTATATATATGTTTGGCGCAAAAATCCACAAAAAATAGGCGACGAACTAAGAGATGCCGTCCGTTGCTTCTGCTAAAATAATTTTAAAAATAATTATCTATCTATATATAATAGGAGAGGGAAAAGTGCCACATGTCAGCACCAGAAAATTCTTGATTTTAAAAAAAATAAAAATAAATTGTATGATTGTAAAAAATAACTGTCAATTGTTGAGTCAGAAAACTTCTAATCCCTTATAACTTCCTAGACGGTTGAAGTCATAAATATTGTTTAGTCTCCTATTCAATCGTGTAAACCATTGTAGAGGTTACTATCCTATATAAAGATATCTCAAAATATTTGAAAACTTATCATCTTATTATTGTTGATCTAAAAATCTCCGCTCAACAAATTGCACGATAATGAAAAGTTTATATGATTCGTGAATATAATTGAAATTTTGGCATTTATTGTAACGACTCGACTTCCATCGTTATGGAAAAGCCAACAGAGGAAAATTTGGGGCCGGAAAACTTTTTCGTGTATCTTGAAATTTCCCAACCTAATCTAGATTTGGACGAAATTGGAGTCTTTAAGGTGTATGGAAATCTGACAATAAATAAGAGATCTATTAATGAATTTGATTACATGAGTGGATAGTTAAGACGTTAAGGATCCCGTACGATTTTACAAAATTGAATTCGGGTGTGTAGAACTCTCGAAATCGAATTCGTGACAAAGTTGGTATCAGAGCCCTAGGTTCATTGAACTCATTATACCAAAACGAGTCTAGTAGAGTCTTGTGGAACAGTACGATGATGTCCGTACTTTTCTTCGAGAGGTTATAGGACTTTAGGAAAAACTCACTTATTTCTACTCCTTCGTGTTATGACTTAGAATCCAATTGGTATCTGGGTGATACAAATTGGTATCTTTCCTTCTTCACTCTACGGTCCGAACTAGAGCAACAAAAGTGGTAACACCATCACTAACAAGAGAGGATGTGTATAGACTACTGATAGTTGAATAGGGTCGCCATTCAGAACAAGTATCTATTGCCTCGGATAAATGACCTTTTTGATCAATTGCAAGGTGCATCGATTTTCTCTAAAATTGATTTAAGGTCTGGTTACCATCAGTTAAAGGCTGAGGCAGTTAAGAATTGGGTTCGACCAAGTTCTATGATTGAAATTAGCAGTTTTGTGGGGTTCTCTAGCTAATATTATCGCTTGTGGTATGAGTTGAGTCCAATTGGTATCTCCTGATTCCTATTGATATCTCAACGAAGTGAACTAGACGTCGTGGTCACGACTAAGGGGCCACAAGCAAAGCAAATCTGGTCCTAGGGGTGGTGTGAATGCATGGATGATCAGGAATGGTCATCCATGCAGTGAAATAATTAATTAAGAATTTGGACTTATCTGTAAATTGATCTTGGAAACTTTGAATGCGTGCTTCTGGTTGTCTAAATTAACTGCGAATGTGAAGTTATAATTGCTTGAATATGATGAGGTGATTATGTGCACAATAAATATGTGTTCGAACCTTGATATGTACAATATATTGGACTAGTCGTTGAAGTTATGCAAGTTGTAAATACTTGAGTATTTTGAAATTCGTTGTGAAAGAAAGATCTTGCTAAGGATCGTGTGAGTGTCTGGGTGTATCATGGGGATGTGTGGGTTGTGGTGCTGAATTGACAAGAATGAATTGGTTCGTGTATCGTGAAATTGATTGTGGGGTAGACAATGATTGTCCTAGCTAAAAGGTTTTTCTCTAAAAATTCATGTGTTATATCTAGGAACCTTTAGGGGAAATTAGGAAAGAAAAGAACCCAGAAAATTGTTGGCAGGGATTATGTTTCCGTTATGGCCGCTGAGGTGGGATTTTCCCGCCAAGGTGAGGCCGCCAGTGCGGGATTCCTCCTGCCAAAGCTGGACATGGCGATACAGAACCTCATCCCTATCTCCCCTATTTTCCCTAGTCACAATTATGGACCCCGAATTATACCCGAACTAACCCCCACGATCTAATTCAGTGTTCAACAATCGAATATAAGTTATAAAGTGTGTTAAAAATTATGGAGAAACTGGGCACATGAGGAGGAAATTAGTAAGGCCGTGGAGGCCGGGGAAATAGTAATGCAGGTAGAGGAGTAGTGCAGCCAAGAGAGGAGGTTGCCCGTCAAGACGACATGGCTATAGTGGTCACTAGTGCTACTCTTGTCTGTGCCCGAATGACTAATGTTTTGTTTGATCCGGGTTCTACTTATTTATATGTTTTAGTTCAATTGTCTTGGGATTTGATGTGGTTAGTGTTATAGTTAATGCCCCCATCCATGTTTCTACCCCAATTGAAAAGTCAGTTATAGTCACCTATATAGATCCTGTTGTCCTGTTGTG
>NC_064283.1:21452810-21459256 GCF_019186545.1 Solanum stenotomum
ACAGTTCAGTCAGACTCTATTGCATTGACCATATTTCAGTACAGTCAGTATTCAGTCTCAACATGTTATAAATTTGGTCATTGCATCAGCTAGCTCAGTACTCAGTATTTCCAGTATCTATATCATGTTCAGATGATTTCATTGCTTTATTGCTTTGTTCAGTTATATGTTATTTCAGCTTTACTCTATCCTGCATGCTCAACTTTTCAAGTACTGACGCATAAGTGCGCTACATCTTCTCGTGACGTAGGTTCAGGTTCTCAGTATCCAGATCACACTTAGATCGGTTCCCGGTCTCCAGTTCAGCAACATCAGTGGTGAGTTCTCATTCTTCGAGGACGAGTGACATATTTATCTTTATCGCTTTTAGTCTTTAGTTTCAGTTTTGCTAGATCTAGTTGGGGCATGTCCCGACATTTCTAGTCAATTTAGAGGCTTATTTCAGACATAGTTAGATTCAACTTAGTATTGAGTTAATAACTTATTTGTATTAAACTCATCAGTTTTCATTTATCTCAGTTATAGTATATGGGTATTCCCTATCTTTTCAGACTTACTTTATGATTTAGCTTCCGCATCAGTTTATTTTCTTTAGTATGCTCATGATCATTCCAGCATGGTTAGCTTAGGATCACTTGTGGTCCGAGGTCCCGTGTCCGCGTCTCGGGGGTAGCTCAGGGCGTGACAAACTTGGTATCTGAGAACTAGGTTTAAGTGTCCTAGGATGTCTGAAAAGCCGCACTAAGTAGATTCCTTTTCATGGGTGTGAAGGGCACCACATCTAATGAGGGGGAGGCTACAAAGTGTTTTAGGAAAATTTCACTCTCTTAGTTATTCTTATCGTGCGTTGGTATGATCTCATTTCTAATCCGTCATTATGCGCTTAAGAACATGCCTCCTCGTAGAGCTTACACAAGGAATGCTAATGCACGCAATGCTAACGCAGTTCCTCTAGTCCCAGATCTGGAAGTTTCGAGTGCAGAGTTTCGAAATGCCAATTCAACTTTTGGCTCAGGTATGACCAACGAGAACAATCAGCAAGTTCCAGTTCCAACTAATAGAAATGGTGGATCAGTGGCAGCAAGGATTCGAAATTTTTTTTGGATGAATCTGCCTGAGTTTTTAGGTTCCCAAGTTGGTGAAGTCCCACAAAATTTCATTGATGATGTTAAGAAAATCTTTAGAGTGATGCAAGTAACTAGTAATGGTAGGGTTGAGTTGACATCTTACCAGCTTAAGGATGTAGCTCATGTATGGTTCACTTAGTGGAAAGACAACAGGGCTACTTTGTCTTTTGTAACTCTTTATATAGCAGTCCAATTCAGTGCTAGCCCAGAAACTCTTTCAGAACCCTTCTTAGTCTCTACTCCAGTCGGTGACCCAGTTATAGCTAGATGGGTATACAGAAATTGCCCTGTCACAGTCTCTCAGAAAGTCACCTCAACAGATCTTGTAGAGTTAGAAATGGTAGACTTCGATGTCATTCTAGGCATGGATTGGTTACATTCCTGTTATGCCTCAGTCAATTGTAGAACTAGGATTGTTCATTTTCAATTTTCAAACGAACCAATCATAGAATGGAAGGGTAGTAGCTTAGCGCCTATAGGTCGATTCATTTCTTACTTTAAGGCCAGAAAGATGATCTCTAAGGGTTATCTCTATCATCTAGTTCGCGTTAAGGATTCTAGTTCCGAAACCGCAACTCTTGAGTCAATTCCAGTGGTTAATGACTTTCCAGAAGATCTTCCCGGAGTTCCTCCCGAAAGGGAAATCGACTTTGGAATTGATCTCCTTCCAGATACCCATCATATTTCTATTCCTCCTTACAGAATGGCTCCAGCAGAGCTTAAGGAATAGAAATAGCAGTTGAAAGACCTTCTAGATAAGGGCTTCATCAGACCTAGTATTTCACCATGGGGTGCACTAGTGTAGTTCGTAAAGAAGAAAGATGGTTCTCTCAGAATGTGCATTGACTATAGGCAGTTGAACAAAGTCACAATCAAGATTAAGTATCCCATCCCCAGGATTGAACCAACTTTAGGGTGCTAGTCATTTCTCAAAGATAGACCTCAGATCAGGTTATCATCAGCTTAGAGTCAGAGATAGTGACATTCTAAAGATAGCCTTCAGAACTCGGTATGGTCATTATGAATTTGTAGTTATGTCATTTGGACTAACCAATGCTCCTGCAGCTTTCATGGATTTGATGAACAGAGTGTTCAAGAAGTACTTGGACTTGTTCGTTATCGTCTTTATTAATGATATCCTTATTTACTCTAGGAATGAGGGAAAACATGCAAGTCATTTGAGAGTTGTTCTGCAAACTCTCAAAGATCGCCAGTTATTTGCAAAATTTAACAAGTGCGAGTTTTGGTTACAATCAGTTGCCTTCCTTGGGCATATTGTGTCTAGTGAAGGAATTCGAGTAGATTCCCAGAAGATAGAAGCAGTGAATCAATGGCCTAGACCTACCTCTGCTACAGATATCAGAAGTTTCTTAGGTCTAGCAGGTTATTACAGAAGGTTTATGGAAAGATTTTCATCCATAGCCTCACCATTGACTAGGTTGACTCAGAAGATGGTCAAGTTTCAATGGTCAGATGATTGTGAGAAAAGCTTCGCAGAATTGAAAACTAGGTTGACTACAGCTCCTGTCTTGACTCTACCAGAGGGTTCAGATGGTTATGTGATCTATTGTGATGCATCCAGAGTCGGCCTAGGTTGTGTGTTGATGCATCGAGGTAAGGTTATAGCTTATGCTTCTAGACAGCTTAAGGTGCATGAGAAGAACTACCCAACTCATGACCACGAGCTAGCAGCAGTGGTGTTTGCACTTAAGATTTGGAGACATTACTTGTATGGTGTTCACGTAGATGTGTTCACAGACCATAAGAGCCTTCAATATGTGTTCACCTAGAAAGAGTTGAATCTTCGCCAGAGAAGATGGCTAGAGTTTAGCAGACTATCTATGGGTAGTGTAGCACATGTTGAGGAAGAAAGAAAAGAGCTAGCAAAGGATGTTCACAGACTTACTCGCCTAGGAGTTCGTCTTATGAGCATATTAGATAGTGGTGTAATGGTTCAGAATGGAGCAGAATCTTCTTTAGTAGTAGAAGTTAAGGAAAAGCAAGACAGTGATCCAATATTGCTAGAGCTTAAGGGTACAATCCAGAAGCAGACAGTGGAGGTATTCTCCCGGGGGGAGATAGTGTGTTTCGCTATCAGGGTCGATTATGTGTTCCTAATGTGGGTGAGTTGAGACAACATATTCTTGCATAGGCCCATAACTCCAGATATTCTATTCATCCAGGTGTCACTAAGATGTACCGCGATCTGCGGGAAGTCTATTGGTGGAATAGTATGAAAATAGATATAGCAGATTTTATGGCTAAGTGCCCTAATTGCCAGCAAGTCAAGATAGAACATCAGAAACCAGGAGGTATGACTAAAGAGATTGACATTCCTACTTGGAAGTGAGAAGTGATCAACATGGACTTCATCACAAGTTTACCTCGTACTCGTAGACAGCATGACTACATTTGGGTGATTGTTGATAAGGTTACTAAGTCTTCTTGCTTTTTGGCGGTCAAGACTACAGATTCGGTGGAGGATTATGTCAATCTTTACATTAATGAGATTGTGAGGTTGCATGGGGTTCCTTTGTCTATCATCTCAGATAGAGGTCCTCAGCTTACCTATCATTTCTGGAAGTCATTTCAGAAAGATCTTGGTACTCAGGTTAATCTTAGCACAACGTTTCATCCACAGACATATGGTTAGGCAGAGCGTACCATTCATACCTTAGAGGACATGTTGAGACCTTGTGTGATCGACTTCAAGGGTAGTTGGAATGATCACCTTCCTCTTATTGAGTTCGCCTACAACAATAGTTATCATTCCAGCATTCAGATGGCCCCTTATGAGGCATTGTATGGGCGTAGGTGTAGATCTCCAGTTGGTTGGTTTGAAGTAGGTGAAGTAGCCTTGATAGGACCAGATTTAGTCCTTGATGCTATGGAGAAAGTGCAACTCATTAGAGATAGACTTAAGACTGCACAGAGTCGCCAGAAGTCTTATGCAGATGTGAGAAGAAGGGAACTAGAGTTCCAAGTTGAGGATTAGGTTTTCCTGAAAGTGTCACCTATGAAGGGGGTGATGAGATTTGGCAAGAAAGGGAAGCTCAGTCCCAGATATGTAGGCCCTTACCAGATCTTGAAAAGGATTGGTAAAGTGGCTTATGAGTTAGAGTTGCCAGCAGACTTAGCAGCAGTGCATCTAGTTTTTCACATTTCACTTTTGAAGAAATGTGTGGGTGATCCAGCATCTGTAGTGCCATTATAGACTGTGGCTATAAAAGATATCCTTTCTTTTGAGGATGTGCCAGTTGAGATCCTTGATCGACAAGTTAGAAGGTTAAGAAACAAAGAAGTCATTTCAGTTAAGGTTTTGTGGAGGAGCCAGTCCATAGAGGGAGCTACTTTGGAAGCAGAGGCAGTCATGAAGTCCAAGTATCCTCACCTCTTTCCTTTCGATTCCATTCCAACTTGAGGTAATAGTTCCTCTTCAGTTTTTCAGTCATTCATGCGTAAATTCAGTCTTAGAATCATGTTCCTTCAGTTTGTACTTGCATTTTCAGCGTGTTTACATGTTCTTGGAACTCAGTTCAGTTAGAAATTCAGTTCTCAGTGTTTAGTGGTAGGGATTACAGCCCTTTCACTCCATTTCAGCTAGTTTAGTCTTCATTCGAGGACGAATGGTCCCAAGGGGGAGATAATGTTACACCCCGTATCCGAAAATAGACCAGATTGTAGATTTTGGGTGTTGCAGGTGGCACTCACGGACACCATCCACGAACCGTAGATGGACTCACGGTCCGTCCTGCAGGTCCGTGGTTCGTGACAGAAAACTTCCCCAGAACTCAGTCAGAAAATTTGGCTCAGTGTTGACCCACGGCCGGATTTGCGGTCCGTAGGTCAGGTCACGGACCGTAGTTCGTGTCCGTGGATCGATGCCCCAAAATCCCAGCTTCAGTCCCGATTGAAGGTTGACCAACACGGGCTGTCAATCGATCCACGGTCCGTAGGTTTGACCGTAGGTGAGGATTAGCAGCCAGTTAGCTGAAAAATTATTGATGGGTCAACTTCAGATGGTCATAAATCTTAGTACAAAAGGAATTGTGTGTCCCATAACCTATGGTAAGATAGATAATTGAATTCTCTTTCCAACGCCACCGCGTTTGCTAAATTTCGACATCCGAGTAAAACGTTATGCCCATTTTAGTGAAGCCCTGTCGGGCAGACTCGACCGACGGTTCCAATCGACGGACCGTTGATTGAATGACGGCCCGTCAGTCCCGTCAGTCAGTCACTCCGATAGCAGTTAATTCAGGGGTCTTTTGGTCTTTTCCTATTTCGTTTAAACACTAAATCATGAGGTTTTAGTCAATTTAAGCTTAGAAACATAACTAGAACTTACCTTAGTCAAAATCATTAATCAAAACATAGAAAATTAGAATCAAGAAAGGAGAAAAAGGTCAAGAACCCTAGTTCAAGAACGCAGCAAGGTTCCATCAGTTCCAGCCCCAAAATCGAAAGATTTCTCTGTGGAATTCATCACCAGGTATGTGGGATTTCACTAGTGGGTTCCTTTCGCCCATTAGGTCCCTAGAATTCAGTCAGATTCTTGATTCCATGATTATGAATAGACCTAGGGTTCTAGAATTTCAACAGATCTTCATGAATTAGTTATTTTAAAGTTCCAAATCAGATTATCATGTTATTGCTTAGCTTATTGCATGAATTTCAGAACCCTAGCTATGTATTTCTTTAGTTCTTGAATTACACATGCTAGGTCAGATATTTCAGTATTCAGTTATACATGCCTCGATTTATGAATACATCATTATTAGATTAATTGTTGCATTATCAGTTTACATGTTCATTTTCGAGCTATCCAGTATTTACAGAAATTCAGGCATAACCAGTTAATCACTAAATTCATTGGGAGTATCATAATACCGAGTTGGACTAGGGTTTAACGTACCCATATAGTCCCATAACTACGAGCCACGTAGGTGTAAGTCCCCTCTGTGGGCAACATCAGTTTAGTGATCACGCCAGCATGCCTCTATACCTCTAGCAGGGTATATTGGGTCCTCTCGATGGGGCGTATACATTGGACTTCACATTTAGCTCATGTGGTTTTATGTCGGTTATTAGTAGCTCCCACAGTTCAATCAGACTCTATTGCATTGACCATATTTCAGTACAGTCAGTATTCAGTCTCAGCATGTTATAAATTTGGTCATTGCATCAGCTAGCTCAGTATTCAGTATTTCCAGTATCTATATCATGTTCAGATGATTTCATTGCTTTATTGCTTTGTTCAGTTATATGTTATTTCAGCTTTACTCTATCCTGCATGCTCAGTACCTTTCAAGTACTGAC